>NW_026536078.1:0-196957 GCF_028551555.1 Melozone crissalis | reverse complement strand
AGCTGTAGGCAGAATAACAAAGTCCCATCAGATGTCTTGAAATGATTTTCTGACTGTAAATCACCAAAGCTTTGTGTGACTAATGGCACCAAAGCTCTGAGGTTAGGATTTTGCTGATTGTGCTGCCCTACTGAAGGCAATCTGGAGAAAGGGAGTTTCAAATGAAAATTGCCTCTTCAAGGCTGGAAAAAGCTCCCATTTCAAACTTTCATGGGATTTTGATCCTCTTGTATGCACTTGTAGAGTCATGATGTTGTGCAGTGACTGAATAAAGGTGCTCCTGGGTTTGTCACAACCTTTAATATGCCATTATTTTTTCCATCTCAATCAATAGTTGCAGGCAGGTTGTGTGTGAGCCATTTCTAGACCTTGTCTGTTTTCAAGAAATTTGCCAGCATATACTGAAAGACAAAGCCAAGAAAAAAGCAATTTGTGTTCTCTCTGGAATGCTTTCATATTTCTCTTCCAAGAGCTACATTATACAGACCTATCTTCTGTGAGTTACATGTAGGGCTTTAGAAGTTAATTTGCTTATAACAAGTAGAATATTTTATGTGGAACTGTCATTGGCTTCTGTACTGGAGGCCCAGCTGCCAAGAGCATGGAGAACTTGTGGGCTGAAGTAAATGTGGGATAAGCAGAGCCTGTATGCTGTGTGAGCAACCTGCCAGGTATGAGCTGCACATCAAACAGCAGATGCTGGTCAGCCTGTGTGTGCAGGCAGTGCCAGGATTTGCTTGTCTGCTCCATCCTTGCAGCAATATGGCAGAGCTCCAGGGGAAGAACTGCTAGAGAGGAGCCTCTGCACCTCCCAAGGACCAATGCCACTGTGCTCGTGCTTAATTTGTTCTTCAAGGACTGTTTTTCAGTGGCACAGAATTGAAGCTCTGAATAGATGTCCCAGTTCTTAAACGAGTTATGAGTCAGGCTCTCCTCAGCAGTGCCCAGTGACAGGACCAGAGGCACTGGGCACAACCTAAAATGCAAGAAATTCCATTTAAAATTAGAAAAACTATATGTTTTTATAATTTTTTAGCATTAGAGCTTTTGGGTATCAGCACAGGTTGCCCAGAGAGTTTGTAGATTCGCTGTCTTGAGAGATACTCAAAGGCCATCTGAACAATGTCCTGGACAGCCACCTCCAGAGGGCCCAGCATGAGAAGGGACAATCTCCTTCCAGCCCCAGCCACACTTTAACTCTCTATATCTTGCACATTTTAGCTGCCAAACCCACATGAAACCCTGTCTGCTTTGTGTGTCCAGACCTGAACACAGGTACTGTAACTTACACAGTTTGCAGGACTTCAGGGCCTTCCAGACACTGTATCAGTGTTCATGCAGTGCCAGTATTAAGACTTAATTGCATATAGTGATAGCAATAGCAATAACTTGACCATCATTCCGTCTTGGGAAGCAGATATTTGAAAAGAACTTCATATCAGTGTAAAAAAATCACATCTATTCAAGTAAAAAAAAAAATATTCTGTGGAAAAAAAGGAAAGAAATGCTGATATTTAGTGTAAGAATGACTCTGAAGCAGCTTCCATTCTTGTTTCTTTTGGTGTTTTGGATTTCAGTTTGTTTTATTGTTGTTGCTGTTGTTGTTTTTGTTACTGTTGTTTGGGTGTCTTTTGTTTGGTTGGTTTTTGTTTTGTTCTTGATTTTTGTTTGTCTTTATTTTCAATTTTTGTGCAGGGCAAAGACTATTTTTTTTTTTTTTGTTAAGACTTAAGTTTTAAAATACAGTTTTTAAATTTAATGTGTTCGAGATTACATGATGTGTGTCATCTCTGCCACATTTTCATCATCTGACTGTAAATTATCATGCTCATGTACACTTTGAAACACTTCGTAGCCTAAAGTCTTGCAGAAAGTGTCTAATGCCAGCATTTTTTAATGGTCTTTTTTGATACCTGGCGCTAGAAATCCTTGCTTGTAAGAAGCAAAGTAAATATTCCTAAAGATATTTATAGGCTCTTCAATTAGCCAAACATCTAACACGATACTCATTACAAGCCTAATAGTCATGTCTCAGTTTGGATTTCTCTTCATATATTGAGGCACTGTTTCTGCACAAGGTGATGTGAACTGTTTCCACCACCTGATTAATTTCCCCAAGATAGTGCTCGGCTGTGTTTCATTCCTTATTTGATTTCAACGTTATCTCTGCCACTGACTTCTCTTACCAAGATTACTGTTGACTTCAGGCTGCTTGGCAGGAGTGGCTCTTCACAACTGATGTGACTTGAGGAGACAAAATAAATCAAATCATCTTTCCAGCATTTACTTTGACCTAGTTGAAAAATAATCCTTGCCAGTGTTTTAGCTCCCAAGCATGAAAAACGTGGGCCTGTGGTTGGAGAGAGATCTCCATGGCTCTGGGCAACATTTGCTGTGGCTCTGCATTTCCTCTCATTTTACTCCAATCTCACTTATGCTCACTTGAGCTTTTTTAAGAAGTAATTTACAACAGCTAAGCTTCCCGGAACATGGATCTCATTTAAACGATACACTGTCTGTACTTCTGTCTCTTTAAGAATTTGATGGCATATCAGAGGGAAAATAAAAGGAAGGAAAAATAATATAAGGCAAAAAACAATTTCTCCTTTTCAAAACTTTGTCACGGCAGCTGGGGGCTTCTGAACTGGAGGTTTGTAACAAGTCATTTTCCAACCTAAAATATCACGGACTTTCTCCCAGCTTACACTCAACACTTGAAAGTTAGTCCATGCAAAAATTCCATGGTCCTAGTTGGAACAATTTTCTGTGAAGACAGAATTTTTCCAAGAGATATGTTTGTTTGAATGGGAGTATTTATTGGCAAAAGAGAGAAAGAAACACTTTTACACTCATATCTACAAAATAACACAGAGAAAGTGCAGAATCTCTGTAGAAGGGATTAACTTGAAAAGTGGCAGTTTGTGTTCAGCCTGATCCAGATCAAAGGCTTTTCATCCCAACTGTGTTTCTCATGTCCCAGACTGCTGTACTATAGACGACAATCTTTGGTTTAGAATGTAGACCTTTAAATCTTCTTGAATTAATAAACTTCAGCTTATCAATGCTTTGTGTTGATTTGCAAATGCACACTATGATTGATTTGGGGTTTTTTAATAAGAAAGTTTTTGCAAAAGTTTGTTTAAAAAACATATTTTATTTAAAATGGAAATATCCTGTGCAAAACACTTTTGTGTGAGTCTGAGCCCTCTTTCCATCAGTCTTTTTGGGGTTTTTTGTTGTTTTTTTTTTTTTCTTTGAGCTGATGCAAAAATTAATTGTCCTGTCCCTGCCTAAGTGAAATCTTCAAATGGGATTTCCTTCCAGATTTTGTTTCTGAAAGTAGAAGACAAAGCACATCTCCAGTGCCATGAAGGCCTATACTTTGAAGCACTAGCTATAGAAAATAGATGGACATGTCAAAAAATGTGCTTATTCGGGACAGAACAAGGCTGATGTACTGAGAAGCTCTCCTGAGAATCTTAGGCTCTTCCTCCAGTTAAGATAATCTCAAGTGGCTGGAAGAAGACTGCTATATTAGAAGATACATGAAACAACTTTTAGTCTGGAATCATAATACTGTAGTTACCTTGACTACCAATGATATATGATATATTGTGTTTGCCTCTCCAGGTGCCCTTTCAGTCAGCCCTACAGACAGAAGAGACAGAATATTGTTTGTCTGTTTGTTTGTTTTTAATTTGCTTGAGTCATACCTCTAGAAAACATGACATGCTAGTCAGAAGGCAGTACCCATTTCTGTGTTTCCACCCAGCAGGAGAAAATAGTATGTTTGCCTTTACTTGCAAAAAAGGACAATTTGTTGTCCTTTAACCTTTTATTCATCTCAGTGCAATCAGAATGAGAGCATTTAGGGCCATGTTTGCATGGATAGGTGAGCCCTGGGCCCCAGGGTGTGTGTGCCTGTGGACGTGGGCAGGACCCCTGGCTGCAGCAGCTCTGGGGAGCTGACAAGCTGAAATGAGGGGTCCCTCACCCCCTCTGAGCTCTGGGCTCTGCCTCTGTCTCCCTGTGGGCAGCCTTTCCAGGCAGAGCTCAGCCTCTCAGCCTTGTGCAGGGGGAGCACAGTCTGCAGGGGAGACTGACATAGAGATCTTAGTAGGTTTTTTTTTCTTTAGATGACAAAGGGCTCCTCAGGTAATGTAAATTGCTGGTGGCAAAGGTAATTTTTCAAGGGTAGTCCAGAAATACCATTCTTAGGCTGTGTGAAAATTTAGCATCTATATCCTTAGTCTCTTAAATTTAATTTTTACTTTATTTTCTAAAGATAATGTTTTGAAACAAAGCCATTCTTTTGTGCTTCCAAAGTGTTTCCATGGGGGTTATTTTTCAGAAGCTGGATGCAAAATGGCTAATCCCTCATTTCAGCTGGAAAAGTGCTACCTGCCAGCCCCAGTTTTAGGGATTTGTAAGGCAGTAAAATGAGGACAGAACAGGGGATTTAATTAATTTATTTCAGCCTACAGTGAGAAGATCATGCTCTGGGGAGTTTGGGTCTGTCATGGGGGACAGGTGTGTAAGGAGAGGGTGGGGGCTGGAAGGAAACTGTGACTGTGGGGGCCAGTCTGGGTCTGTTCTCTGCAGCTTGAGGAGGGAAGGACATAGGTGTTGCTTTCCCTGCTGTCTGGCTTCATGGACCCTTTCCACAACCTCCCATTGCAGCAACCTTTTAAAACACACCATCTTCTGGGGCTAAAAATTAGTGATGTTTTTCCTCCAGTTCCTTTTTAGCACCAGGTGGGATTGTACGTCACTGATGATATAAAGAGTATTCCATCTCAGAGGGATGTTATAAATTTATGCTACCAGAAGTAAATTATTCTTTTACTTGAAAAATAGATTCTTTTACTGACCTATTTATTTTTAAAACATTTTTAAAAGAATTTATCTTTTTTTTTGCAGGCTAATTTCAGATTTTGCAGATTCATTTCAGTTAATATTTTTTAATATAGTCTAGCCTTTGAGTTAAATAAAAATTATCCTTCTTCTGCAATGGATGCTATAAAAAGAAATGTGTACCAATGTGTTCAAAGAGCAACTGAATCAGACACAAAAAATGGGAGAAAATGGGTGAAAAAAGGAAAACTGATAAGAGAATGATAGGAGAAAAAAAACTCCACAACATGAATTCCACATGTCATGTTCCATTTTCTTTTTGAATGGTCATATTTTTAAATTTAGTTTTAAATTTAATCCAAAATAGACAATTAAGACACTGATGTGCATATTAATAAGCCAAAAAAAATGAGAGATACTAAAGGCTGAGAGGAAAGGGAGACTAAGGAGAAAACCAACACAAGTAGTAGGCAAGGATGAGGAAGCATGTGAAAACAGAGAAAGAAGAACCTGGAAAGAGGTTGCTGCCACAGGAACTTGAAGGAGCATAAGATTATATCCAGAAAATATGTCAGGGGTTGACTGTTTATTTAGTGTTTATGATAAGCAGACTTTCAAGTAGATGGTCCCTGAATAAAGAATTGGAGTCGCTCCATAGTTCAGGATTTCATTGTTGGAAGTTGTATTTACTACACTAAGGTATTAGAGAAACTACACTAAGATGTTTGAGTCATGTCCTGGTCAGCAGTGACAGAGCTTTCACAGCTGCACCTGCTTGCAGGGATGAGCTGGGTTGGCACAGTGCACACAAGGCTTGTTTAACTCCCCAGGCAGCATGTGTGAGGCTGCAGGCTTTATTCTAGCCCTCAGATTGCATATTCCCCCCTAATGCTCCATCCAGGAAAATTGTGTGCTTTTCTTTCCATTCTGTATAGTTAACTTTCCTTGTCTTCTCTGAAGATCTTCCAAAGTGCTCAGCATTCCTGGCACATTTGATTTGTATTTCCATCTCTGTCTCTGTCACTCTTTTTCCTTTCTCTCTTCCTCACTCTTTCTGTCCTTTCCTTACTATCTCTTTTTCCATCTTTCTTAAAATAAAAAAAAAAATAGAGAATGGAAAATACAGCTTTGTAACACATATCTGCCTGTTTCATATTATGTCTAGGACAATGGTAACAACCTGTAGTTTTATTGTGCTTTTTCATTTTCAATTTTAAAAATTATCCCAGATTAATGGTGCTTGTACAGTGAGAAAAATTGCACATTTTACATGGATCAATGTGATTTGCTATTCTCCGTATTTTATCCACTACGCTAAGATTTTAATTTCTCTTTAGCTGGCTTCTGAGATGGAGACATCCTGCTGCCCAACCAGGAAAAACAAGGTTCTTTATTGATTTTATATAGGATTGAAAGAGTACACATGAATGATATGGATTGCATGATATCTTTTCTCTGGAAACTATTCTGTTAAATTAGTTTCAAAGCTGTCAAATTTAAAAAACATGGAGTAAGAGTGACATGTTATGTCCAATGGCTGTTTTTGTCCTAGGAAGAGGTATCATGCTAGCCTTGGGAAAAGCCTGAAAGATAACTTCCATTATTATCCAACTGAAAAGCAGAAAAGAGTGACTGAATCATTAAGCTAATTTTCTCTGAAGGGGATGAAATAGCTATTGATAGGTTTTCCTCTCTTCTTGTGTTCTTGCCCTCTTCATCTCAATGGCTCCCTGGCATCTCCATTCCCACTGAACCATCCCTCTGTCCTTTTCCCAAACCCATCTTCTCAAGCTTTTCTGGCTTCCTTTTTTTTATATCTTGGAACTACAAATTCTGAGTTTGGCTGCCAAAGGCAAGGCAGAAATAGGTATCAGTGGGCAGACACAGAAATTTAAAGGCAGGAACTGAACCTCTACTTATCCATCAATGTACTTTCATCATTGCCCCCAACCAGTTCCTTGGCAGTGTGGCTCTCTTTTGCCTTTGACATGGGAGCTTTTTAGTCATTCCTTGCACAGATAAATTCAAACATTTCCTCCTTCTCCAGGTTAGCAGGGAAAGCCCCTGAGTGATGCTGTGAGGACGGACATGGCATGGAGGCACAGAGATTGCCCCTGCTGTCTGGGGACTGGAGACTCCCACTGCTCCTTGTGTCTTGTACGATAGAGGCTGAAAGGGCATTGCCGATCACCACCACTGAGGTTAGAAGCCCTGTTCATTCTTACCCCTCTCTTTTGTGGCAGGTGCAATTGGAGTGCTTCTATCAGCACATATTGACCCAATTCTGAAGCATTATTAAAAACTGGGAAGCTGTTTTAGTGGTTTTATGTTCATTCTGGACATGACCAGCAAGCAGGTAGAAACCTGTGAAACCACACTGTATGTCTAGGAAGAGAGAATGGAAAAAAAACCCCAACCAATTAATGTTACTTTTCCTTTATTAACTCTTTTTTTTGTTTTGTTTTTCCTTTTAAGTTGACCTGTATCCTTCCCACCTAGGGGCCAAGTAACTCCTTAACTCCTTAAAAAGTGAACATTAAAGCAAAATAGATATAATATTATGGTCAGAAAAGAACTTGTCATTCATGCAGGATTAAGAACTGTCAAGCATCCTGTACCTAACAGTTTGTATGATTACATTCAATAAACGTGACTCACAAAGCTACTTGATTGTTGCATTCATAAATTTCTAACCCTTGTGGGGGGAGTATTATAGCCTTCTAAATAATGGGGTTTAGGGCTGCAATTTCATGTCTTCTTGAAAACTGACAATTGACTTTAACCTAATCAGGGGTTCTATATCATCATTTCAAACGGACTGCCTTAATTAGAAACTTGCCTCAGATTTAATGGGGAAGTGACAATTCCAGCAATTCATCTGGACAGTTGCTCAGAGGTACTGAAGGTACTGAGGCCAGAATTTTGATCCTAGTTGGCCATAAATTTGTTCTGGGAGGCGAGTTCCATGGCTCTTCAGATCTGAATCATAAGAAGTATGCAGGCAGCTGTTATTCCCACCCATGTACACACTTGCTACTAAAAGACCCACAAACTAAATTTCTCCATTTCTTCAGTCAGTAAGAACTGTAATTCAGCTATGTATTTTAAAATGCGTGCCTTGTAATATTTTTGTTTCCAATGAATTTACAGTTAATTGCAAGGATTATTTTGAAGGCTTCTAAACCCTTATTTAGCCTGTACAGTGCTGAATAGTGGTGTGATTTCTGAATATGCCAGAGTTCATATATGCTAATCAGTCTGACTGCTGAAAAAAGCACTGCATAGCACTGGGCTAATTTGCAGGGAGAGTAGCCTGCAAAAGTTGGCTATTAGCTGGTTTCAGTCACCTTTTGTCTGCACATTGCCTGACAAGCAGCTGGATTCTTGTGCGTTCCCAGCAGCCTGCAGTTCCAGTGCAATGAGGCTGAACCAGGCTTTTCTTTATTAAGGAAGAAATCAAGCCAAAAATAGTCTCTGTAACTGCTGTTTTCTTTTATTCATGGTAGTTACAGGCAACAAATCAAAGATCCTAGTTGCTTTATTCTGTACACCCTTGCCCAGCATACACACACACTTGCAAGGCATTTTGCAGTCCTTCCTTTAATGAACTTCTCATTCTGAAGAGGTCACACTCTTCCAGAACATTGTTTGTTTTTCTCTGCTTGGGAGCAACACCTTGCACGGATCTGCAATCATTCCCCTGTTAAATGTTGCCTAATTGCCCACTTTTGCTCCATCTTTCAGGAAGTTTCTAATGATCCTCCCAAGCCTCTGTTGAGCTAAATATTTCTGTGCTGTCAGCAATTTTCACCACCTGTCTGTTCAGCCTGCTCTACAGAAAATTCCTAACACCTGGCACCCAGCACTTGTTTGGGGATGGAGCAAATGAACCACGGCATTTCTTTAGGGGCTGCTCAGAGCTGGCAGCAGGTAGAGGCAATGACTTTTCCTGGTGAGCAGGAACATCAGCCAGCTTTAGAGTCAGATGCACAGGGAAAGGTTCTCCTTGGGGTCCAAAAAAACCTGGCACTGAAAAGCTGGTTGGTTCTTTTCCCAGTGATGTGTGTACAGAACAGCAAATACTCAGATAAAACAAACAAGCATGACTTGGAAATAGCCAGTGCTTTTGCCTCAAATCAACCCCATCTTATAACAGCAGTTTTACTGAACTCTGTGGAGCTGAGGAGTGAAGCTTGCAGGTTGCAAAAGCTGGAGCTGAAGGCACCAAGAAGGTAGCACACCAGGATGCACAGCAGCAAGCTGCTGCTGTGTAGCATCTTTGGAAAGAGGATATTTTATTCAGGAGTTGTCCTGTAACTTCGCTACCTCAGTGTGTGGGTGTCAAGTCTACTGAGAAGATGGAAGAGCAAGCAGTCAGACACAGAGCAATGGGAATGCTGTGTTGACTGATCAGAAACCTTGCCTGGAAAGGGAAGCTAGTTTTAAGTGAATGCAGCAAGGAAATATATAGGAAAAATTTGGATAAATTTGGAGGCTTTTTTCCCCTTTTGTTGGAGTGAGAGAAGGAGTCAGGGAAACATGAGCTGCAGGCAAGAACATCAGAAGGCTTTGTAAAGTTTTTTGTGAGCACTGCAACTTGTGCCTTTAACCTAGATATATTGAACTGAAAGGAATGCAGGTACTAGCATGAAGATAGGAGACTGGATAAGTGTAAGAGTCTTTGAGTTGCTCTTTCACGACATAGAGGATTTTTATCTCACAAGGGAGAGGTTCAAGAAACAGATCCAAACCTAGGGACACAATAGTAATGGTGGAAGACTTAGCAATAGCTGAGGGATGACTGTGAAGTCAGCTGCAACTGGAGAGCTGCTGGCTATCTTGGACTCATTAACTGTTTACACACAGATCCTTCACATTTTCTAAAACAATAAATGAACAGCAGTTGGTATTGAATATCCATATTCAGTTTCAAGAGTGATATAAATTGCTGACTAAATGGTCATTTCAGTATCCTGGCTCATTTTGTGAGTCTCAGAAAGCAGAGTAGTATGGATGAGATACAGGAATAGTTTCTAAAGGTGAGCAAATGTTGGACTTTTTAATTACAGTCAGCCTCTGAATTCATGAGTATGCTTTGTTCTTTGGACTTTCTTTTTTTAATGTGCTATTTATCATTACAGTGAAGATCTAAAGCTTAATTTCACTATGTGAGTATAGGGAAAATTATAAATTGAGACTTATTTTAGCTAGATATTAACCTTTTCTTATGTAAGCCAAAAGTGAAAACTCATAAAGGAAGAAATATTTTGTTTCTTCTGTAACATGTCAATAACAGCTTGTCTTTGGGAATTTAAGCCTTTCCAAATTCAATTTTATCACTTACGTGTTTATGTTACCTGTTTTAATTAAGAATTGGCAGGCATAAAAGAAAAAAAATCTATTTTATGTACTGATATGATCTTAATTGAGAATGCCTGGGTCTCATTGTCATTGATCACTTATTTTTGTGAGTTATATCAAGGTGCACATGAGTAATATGTAATACTGCCCCATGGCAATATCTAGCAGAAGGAGCTGAGAGAGCCCAGGTGTTTTAACAAAGTGGTTTGAAAAAGCTCCATAAATTGTATGTGATTTTGGAATCATTGGAGGACACAGCGGCCAGCCTTCCACCTGGACTCCTTGAGTCACCTGTAGGATAAGCTTTCCTGCCTAAGATGTTGCAGCATATTAATCATCTTTGGCATGTTTGAACAATTCTTTGTGGTGGAGCTCCAAAACAAAGGTGCAGTGTTTTTATGCAGATCCCATAGAAACATTGCCCCATAAAAAGTATTCTTCTCTACCTTGTTTCCTTCAGACTTGCAGAAAGACTTTGATGGGCAGGGGTCTAGAGGAAATGGGGAATAAGAGGCCTTAGAATGCTTTAGAACATCTATTTCCTTATGTATTGTCCCTCTAGTTACAGAGGGAAAAGTACAGATGCTTACCTAAATAATGGTTTGGTTTTTAGCTCAAATGCAGTTTCTGAGTAAAGTCTTTCAAAGTGTGCAGTTGTGATAGATCACACAGAAGCTGGGGGATGTTAAAATAGACAGAAGTGGGGGTTTATCTATTTTTGCTGTGCAGGAGGGAAAACGTGGGTACCAGCAAAGCATGAAAAAAAATGCAGTTGTGTCAGTGAAATAGTTTCATAATAAATGCATGATTTGAAATGTTCATTTCAATTTTCATGTATGCTATAAGCAAACTATTAAGTCTCAAGGTTATTTAAGAAAAAAAAAAATGCAATGTACCGAAAAAGTTGAATCCAGTGAGATGTAAGATAAGATGCTCAGCAGACCTTTTCTTAGATCTTTATGGAAAGAAAAATAGGTCCCAAGGCTACATGTGATGCAACTTAGGAAGAAAATATCACGTGCAGTGTGAAGTGCTTATTAGTTACTGTTATTAAAAAATTGCCTGCTGTTGCCAGGCCTAACTTTAGCTTTTTGAAGGGCCTAACTTACATTTTTGAATCATGTTGTTCTTTCATCTCCCAGATCAAAGAGCCTTGGACCTGTTTAAGAATGTTGAGACAGTAATAGGCTCAGTTAAGGTGCCTGTTATACAGTACCTACCCATGTCATGACTTTGGGTGATATAGCCACATGGCTTTCTGAGGCTGAGAAATGTAATCTGGTCCCAATTGCTCCTGAAGAGCTATGTGCAAACTAAATGACCACAAAGGTGCTTCTGACTAGTGGCATCTGCATCCCATATCAGGGTAAGACAGTGGCACATATCAATGCTGATTTTCACCTTTGTTTGTCCAGAGAGGAAATGTGGAAACTATGGAAATCTGCTTAGCTCTGGATAATTAGGGTATAGCACAACATGCTCTCACTAAATTACTTGACTTGGAAGGGGCCATTAAGTTAAAACCATTAGGGATATTAGTGGGGTTTTTTTTGAATATTCCACAGGGGGTGGAATAGAATATGATGAATGTATCTTGTATGAAACATTGAGATTCTTGAGTTTCTGATCAAAGTGATTGAGGGATAAAATCATATTTCAGTATTATAAGAGTTGGAGATTTCAGGAGCTAACAATGTGGGTTTAGAGGGAGATATATATCCTAGAGGTTTGTATGAGGCATCTCATCCACCCTGCTGAATCAAAACCTCAGTTTCATCCAGTGTAAAGACCTCATCTGGTACAAACAAGTTCTTCCAGATATGGCGTTTGGGTATATTTTTCTGAAGATGTCAGGAGACAGCAAGCATGTATCTCTTTCCTCATTCAAGTAGCAACAGACACTTTTGTAAGATAAGATGGAAGGAACTCAGGAGTACTTCATGCATTTTTTATTCCATGAAAGAAGCAAGGCCTTTTATTACTCAGCATGATATCCTCTTTAGAAACAGTTCTTCAGCAAAGCTAATGCTGGGCATGCTCTGGTCAGTCTGTCTAACCTCATCTATGCTGTTGCTTAAACTCAGTGTCTGAGAAAGCCTTTGTGGATGGTCTTGAGTAACTTGTGGTCTTCTCACTTGCTGAAGTGTCTCTGCGGCATAGCTTGGGCAGTAAGTGTGTCTGAACCACCAGTGCCTGGGAGCTGATGGAAGTGCTGTGGGAAGGGCTGGACAAGCCCTCCTCCTGCTCAGTTTCAGCAGCACCACTGTGTAAGAAGCAGCTCCACTGTGTCACTGTGGCTTGTGCACATTTGCTGCTGCTGATTGTAGGGCAAAACTCACCTGGACTGCTGCTGGGGAATGGGAGTGCCCTTTGGCAGGCCATGAAGCAATAAAGAAACCAACAATTGGTGCTGCTGGTGAGGATGATTTTGGGAGCTTCAACTCGGTCTCTTGTGGTCCTGTGCTGTGTTCTCTGGCCCTACGAAACTTCTCACCAGCCTCAGCCATTTGAGAACTTGAATCCTTCAAGTTCTTTACCCAAACACCTTCACTACTAACAGGAGAGAGACCGGCCCACCTGAAAGGTGATTTCCTGCACCTTAGACAGCTAAGGACAGCAGCCTAAGGGGCTAGATGGAGGTGGACAGCTGACATCTAGGCAACTCTAGCTAACTGATCACCTCCTTTCCTTCTGAACCTTTGCTGCCATGCATAATTCAATCCTTTACAGGGAGGAAAAGGGTTTGTTGGAATTAGTGAAAGAACAAAAGAACAGAATAAAGGCTCCCAGTATTAATATATATATATATAAGTATTTCAATCTGCTACAAAACAGTTTGTACATCTTCGTAGGAAAATTTATATACTTTTTTTATATGAGATGAGGAAGAGTAATTTAGCAAATAATACACCTACCTTCCAGACAAACTCAAAGGCGATGTATGTTGGGGCAGCTGGCCTCAGTCCAGCAAAGCCATTAGACGTGGGTAACCCTTGACAAAGGAAAATCTGCTTAGCTCGTCCTCCTTATTCTTCTGAAGGCATTGATCTAGTGTGATCCATTTAGCCTGTTGTGCTGGAGTGTTTGAGGACCCACAAAGGAAAGGCCAGAACTTGGTCCAAGGTTATGTTTACCAGCCACCCCCTGCCTTCACCCAAAACCAACATAGCAGATTTTTTTTGCACCCCTGAACCCACAGAATTTTCCTTTTCTACAGTTTCTGTGTTTTGCATGCCAGGTCTCTCCCAGTCCCTTATCCTTCAACCTGGATGAAATTTGTACGGACTCAATATGTGTCAGCCAGGATTTGAGGCCAACCTAAACACAGCCAGAGCACAACCATTATTGATCACAGGCACAGAAGGGAAGGCTTAACCTTTGCAATGCTAAGAGTTTGTTCTCTCCACAGTTTTAGTTTTACTTTGGGGGCCAGGGGGAACTTGGATCACTAAATGAAACAGTAAAGGGCATGAAATAATGTGTAATTTATGAAGTAAATAGTTTAGATAAGGACACATCAGAATTTTTCAATAGCTTAGCCAGTTATAAATCTTTGTAACAGGAATACATCACTGTGTTCAGGGATTTTTGTTCCTGAATATCCTGGAATTACACAGTGCATTTTTATATACTTCTCTGTGTTTCTGGTGAACAGTTCTAGGTCCCCATGGGTCTTCTGAATTGAGCCAGTGGTGAAACTTTTCTCTATGATGTTGATTAGTGTAAATGTGTCAGGCTACACGATCTGTGAAGTAAAATCTGCATTGGGGCTTCAAAATTTTATTTGATGGTTGTGCCTTAAGGCCAAGCATAAGCAACTGATATTTTTCCCTATTTCAGTTCCTCTGCCTGAGTCTTGTTGTTTAAGCTAGAGACACAGTAAAATCTCTAAGCATCCAAACTGCCTTCTAGTTGGGTCATGTGCCATTCACATTCCCTGAAAAAATCCCTTCGCCCAGGATTTTTCTCCTGGGAAGCTGAGAGACCTCAAAGAAAAGGAAAACAATTCTTATCTCATTTGCTTCTCCTGTGTTGTGCTTGTCTGGAATGTGTTTGGAGATTGTTTACCCACATGTGATTGCCTCATTGGACTCTGGTGTGAGTTGTTTTGACTCATTGGTCAATTGGGGCCAAGCTGTGTTGGGACTCTGGAAAGAGTTACAAGTTTTCATTATTATTATCTTTTTAGCATTCAGTAAGTATTCTTTCTGTATTCTTTAGTATAATATAGTGTAGTATTCTTTAATATAATATAGTATAATAAAGTAATAAATTAGCCTTCTGAGATAATGGAGTCAGATTCATCATTCCTGTATTTGTCAGGGCATTCCCTTGTTTACAATAGTGTCAAATAGTAGCTATTCATCAATGAGATACTTTGCTATGTAAGATTTCAGATAAATGTAGGTATGCTGAAAGGAAAATACAAAAATTTATTGTGTTACTATTGCGGCTGATATATTCATCTACCTGTTATCTATGAATATGCCTAGTCATACCTTATGCATGTTTCTGCATTTGCTTCGTGCAGTGGGATTTTCCTTACTGCCTCAGGAAGAAGCTGTGACCTCTGTGAAAGACTGCTGGTGTGATGGCCACAGCTCCAGCATCCAAGCCTCATAGAGAAGCACACTTCTAGTACATGTACTCAGTATCAACATCTATACATATTGGGTACAGCTGTCGGTTCCATAGCTTCCAAAATTGTAATTTCCAGGCTAGCACAATGCTGCAAGTTGTCTGATGCCAAGAGCAAAGGCCAAGTCTTCAGTGTAATGTGAAATGTTTTGTCTGTTCTGAAGAGATTTGCACAGTGCTGTGTCTGTGCTTGCTGGTGAGGTGCCTGTGAGTAGCATCAGTGTAATGCAGATGTGCCTTACCTTTCCTATTCCCTATTTCATGCAGATGCTCCAAGCTCAAAGCAGTGTCATCTGCCCCTTCCATGAGCAGAGGACCCTGGCAGATATGTTCCTTCCCACGTAAAGGTCAAAGGCTGCTACCACCATGAATGCTAAGAATGGCTCAGCTGAAGCCATCTTTAAGCCAGACAGAAAAATACACCTCTCAAAGTGGAAAGAGCTCTTCAACATGATCCAGATTGCCTCAGCATATTCCCTTCGGACTATTTGTGCAGTAGGATACTCTTCACTGTGAATAGGAGTGACAAAATCTGGCCCAGAGTTAGTTCCCTAAGGATGTAAATATAGAAACTGCCACAGAAACACGTGCAGGGGCACAGAAATCTTTTTTTCTACCCATGATCTCTGCTAGTGAGGTCTCTCAGAGAGTCACTGCAGCAGTTCAAAGCTTCACTAGCACTGGAGGTTGGCAGGGGAAACATTGCTGATCCAGCTCAGAGAAGCAGGCAATTTGCTTCTGTAAAATTACACTTAGTAAAGCTTTTGGGATTTCATGTAGGCATATCTGAATCACGTGTATATCAAGTGCTCTCAGTCATGAGTGGAAGAGGGGTCATGTGAGGATGAGAAGCTCTTCAGACAGAGAGAGTAACCTTTGATGAAATGCTCAGGCCACAGACAGGGAAGCTGTCTGCAGCTTGTGCAGTAATCTGGAAGTACTGATGGACAGTTTTGTCGTCGTTCATAGAAATTTTCAAAACACTGAAACCCAGGGCACACACATCTGCAGTACCCCATGGAGGCTGTACACCTGATCCCTGGTGTGGTGGGAGGATCCAGGCTTTTGTGCAAGGGGCATTTCTTTGGCAGGATGGTTTTTTTCTTCCCCAGCTCTGATGATTCTCAAGGAATTCACTTCACTGACTGAAGCTTCTCTCTATGCACTGTTAAGCGGGCAGGGGAAATCAGGCTAAGGTTTTCTCTGTGTGGAGAATTGGATACCCTTGGCATAATGCTTGAGACCACTGAGTCAGCCTAAACCAGGAGCTCTCAGCCCCACGGCATGAATTAGCAGTGGTAATCTTTGCAAGTGGAGCTGTAAGTAACAAAACTGCTGGTCAGATATGGGCACACAGTGCCGCTCTGAGCAGTATGAGTGTGTTTCTCTAAAGTTTCATTGTGATACACTCATTTCACTCATTTGCCAGGCATTGTTTGACCTTTCATTTGTGCACTGTATGTATGCAGTGCATGGAGGCTCCATCTCGGGCAACAAAATTTACTTCTTTCTTTAGAAAAGCCTTTAGTGCTGGAAGAGATAGGGAATTTTGTTTTTGTTGTTGTTAACCTCACATAACTCTTCAGTTCTTTCTCCCCTCTTTTTTTTACTTTTTTTTTCTTTTTCTTTTTGCTTTTCAATGCCAGTTACAGATCCCAGATGTCAAATAGCAGCAGCAGCTGGCTGCGTGACAGATCCCTTAGGCTGCAGCTGGGTGAACACTACTGGACTTATTCTAGCTGTGTCATATAGATGGTATGCAGATGATTTCTCTGAGCTGTCATGCTTTTCAAATGCCTCTAGCTTCTTTTTTTCCCCCTTATTTTATTCTGCTAATACACAGAGCCTGCAAAATTCAGCCTTGGAGAAATCTTGCATGTATTGTGTACGAGGTCTGTGGATCCAAAGGATGGCCTATCTGTGCATTATTCCTCTTACATAACTAAATTATTCAACTAATAAATATGCAATATTCCTAATACTCTATTAGATTAAGGTTGACTATGTCCTTCAATACTCTGCATTTATGACAATAACATTCTTGTAGAAGATGAGAGGAGAAACATTAATTCAGGAAGTCTGATGTCTCTTAAAAATATGTACTGTCAAGTGTCCATACTGGTTGAATAGTACTTTTGGTCCTTTTTTCTTCATTAAGTCCATGTGAGTATATTGATTTAATGTTAATGACAGATGAGAGAAGCAGGAGCAAATTTTCAGTAGAAGTATACATACACAATATGCTGTATTATCTACAAAGAAGAGTTCCCTCACTATATATTTTTAAGATCATCTATGCTGGTGATTTTTCTTTAGTAGTTTTGCTGTACATTAATTTTAACTAAATCCTTTTGTAATGTGATGTAACTCTGCCTAACATTAATGCAATCATGACAAATGTACAGTTTTCCTTTAAACTACAGTGTATGTTTTGTGAAAGTAGTATAGTTTGAAAGAAAAGCACAATTCTGATTTAGTATCCTTACTCTGAGTCAATAATACTTAGAGAGCTGAATTAATTCCTCTCAGTTTATTGGAACATGTGCTTAAAACTTCAAGGTAATGTTTCAAATATAATTTTCCAATAATTTCCCTCTCCGGTGCTGTCAAGGATATTAATAAACTCAAAACAGTTTGTTCTAGAAACATCATCGACTAAGCCATCGTTTTTTTCCTTTTGGGTAAAATCCAGAAAATAGATTTCATCAAGTGGGGCAAATGCACTTTCTCTAAATTATCTAATCACTTCTGTGTTTTTTCCTCTAAACATTACCTGCAGCTAAAATGAAGGTGGTTGTTATAGATACAGAGAACCCTTCCATTGCTCTTTTCAGAAATTATTGATTTTCCTTGCAGACACAATGCAGAACCCAGCTCAGAGCTCTAGGAAAATGCAGATATGGCATGCAAAAGTAGCTGTGAGCCAATAGAATTTTCAGCACCAATGGAGGTGATTCAACTGTCATTTATAGTAAATCTAAAGACAGTGTATGTGTTTCTTCTTTATAGTCACTGATTTATATCTTGTGCATTACTTTTGAGTGGAGCATCATACAGCCTACATCTATATGGCTTCTCAGAGCTCCTTCTGCATAAATCTAGCTCATCTTGATGCTTCCTAGTCAGAACTTTCATCTTCCTAGAGACCCCTCATATTTACAGCTCTCCAAAGGACATTGCAAGCAGGGTGTCAATATATATAATTCTCATTGAAGTTATTAATGCTTTTCCCCGTAGCTCAAAGATACTTTTATTCTCCCTTCCTAAAGGAAATTCTATGTATTGGTCAGTGTTGAAGTCTCCTTTTGATGAAACTATGCACAGTCGACCTGTCCTGGGACACCCTAATGGGAGATTAGTCTGAGTGCATTCTTGTTTTCTGTCCTTGCTAGTCCAGAATAGAATCCTTCTGTTTTTCCTCTGGTCTCTTTTTCCCCAGCAGTACTCCTCCAGTTGCAATTCTGAAGCAGACACTCAATGCAATTGTTCATCTCCTTTAATCTTCTGTTGTTGTCAGTAAACTTCCTGCTGGTCCTTTGTTGTGCTTCCAGTTGGTCAGATTGCTCATTCTCAGCCTCACAGACTGACTGACATGATAGAGTGGCAAAGTATCCTGACTTCTCTGAAACAAACTATTGTAAACCTGCAGAAACATTATCTGCTAAGTGTTTTTCTATGTTCTGTTTCATGTTTTTCAGCAGGAGGCTTTATTGCAGAAGCTCTTTCAAATGATCTCTTTTTTCTGCCTTTTTTATTTTTTTTGTATCAGATTGTTTCTGATTTGGCTACATTCAGTTATGTCTAAAAATTTTACAAGTATTGTAGAAGCTTCATACAACACCTAAGGGAGTAAGAAGTATTCTGCATAGAAATAGGGTAATATAGAACTTTCTTGTCGGAGGAAGGAGACCCAGACACCAGTTGGTTCATCCAAGTCCAATTTATTGATCGAATACGGCGGGTTAAATACAGTTCTTAATAAGCTTCATACATATTGCAAAAGTTGAGCTCAGGATTGGTTAGTTACATATCAGCAACTACACCTACTTCTACATTCTTGTGCTTATTCTTCTGTTACATTCTGCAGATATTCAGGACTAATCTCACCTCCCTTTCCTCATGTTGCAGCAAGGCCATCCGGCATTCTTGCCTGTCAGCAGTCACTGAATCAGAGACTGCTGACCTCCCTCTTTCAGCTTAACCAGCGGCATTAAGTCAGTATGGCCTTTCTCAGCTAACCAACTCTTAATAAAATCCTCCACACTTTCTCTTGGTGTTCTTTTCCCCCTGTTGTTTTTTTCCCCCTGCTCAAGATATCAATAATTTCTTCTCCAAGTCTTATGCCTTATCTTGCCTCAAGCTAGTCTAAATTGCTGACCATCACCATGATAGTCTTTTTTCCAAGTTACTGGTCATATATGCCTCTATTTTCACCTTTTGTGATGTACATTCTTCTGATAATTCCCTCCAGTCATCTGTTCTTCCATCTGCCTGCTTGATCTCCTGCTCCTATAAGCCCCAGTTTCTTACATCATGGTGTGTTACCTGGCCTTAGTCTGGGTCAATATGCACAGCTTCCCCTAGGACTTCAACGGTCTTGATCATTATCCTCCCTTTTTTTCAGTTTGTTCCTCTAAAGCCTCCCACTGATGTAAATGTATCTGACTTCAGCACAAAGAATATCAGGCTCCACATGCATCACTGCAGGACTGCTGGAACAGTTTGAGATTTGCTTTGTAAATACTTGTGATCAAGCAGGCTACTTCTTAGCTTATTCATGGATGCTCAGTACAAAGAGGGTAGATCACCTGATGTCACTGAAAATTTATAAAAGAACGAAAATTTATAATGCAGAGCTTTTCAGTTAGGGCTTTTGTTTGTTGTTTTTTTATTTTTTTTCCCACCATAAAGCATAATTGTAACACCATAAATTTTCAGTGAGAGCTTGAATTTTATGTCATGAAAGCAATTCTAGTAAGCCAGATATGTGGGATTTGCAATTCAGACATCATACATTAACTGTAGCATATTGAAATAATTATTCTGAAAGAACCCACTACAGATAGAATTGTACAGGAGATCCCACCTTGGAAATACCTAAGACAGACTGTGATATTGCAGCTTTCATGTTTTCACAGGAGGGAAGGTGATGTTTTGCATGAAACATCTGGAAACAGATGGATTCCTCTGGCCTGTGAACATGTATTTCTTTAATGGTCCTGCTATTGCACAGAACCATAAATGCAATTGCATAGACTTTTCTGTCTGAAGAAGAAATGTAAGTCAGGATAGGAAAAAAAAATCCAGCTAAAAGAAATATGTCACGATGGCACTGAGCTTATCCATGTATACTTCTGTCGGTGAGGAAAAAGCTTCTTTTCTGTTCAAATCTCAAAGTTGGAGGTCTAGAGGAAAAGGTGTATCAAGGAAAAACAGAGCTCTTCTTGTCAATTGTTAACAGCTGTGCTTAAATGCTGTATTGAAATGCTTGAATTGTCAGTTTTGTGGTGCCATGGTGTGACATGTCTCTGTTTCAATAAAACAGGAGGAACCTGGGTTTGTGCCTTAGCTAATACATGGCATCTCTGCAGTTTGTTGCAGAATTCAATCCTTGTGTATAAAAAAGTTCACTTTTCAGGCCCTATGCATGTATTATATGTAGTAGATAATGAGGAAATACTGCTCTAACCGTAAAACTTTGAGTATCTGCAGCTCATGAGAGTGTCTTCCAACTGATGAGGGGAGAAGAAACCAAAAGAAAGTACTAAAATATTTATTTTCATGACAGAACCCGATATTCATGTGGCATATACCACATTATTTATTCAATGTATATTTTGGTTGCCTAGTGGGGTTTGGGACTCTTGTGAGTAATAGTACTTGGGCAGCAACTGAGTGTTCCATCATAATTCTTCATTACTATAAAGCCACAGAACAAGGAAAAGCCAGGAATTAATTTGAATAAAAGATAGAGAAAGGCATGTGCTCTGAGCTGCATTCTGTGAGGGAGTATTAATGTTGTAGAAGAATGCTAATTTAATCTGCTCTGTAATGTTGGTGGCTTTCCAATGCCATTCAATACCACTTATATTAGCATTTTATCGATTTGAATTCTCTTCATAAGCAACCATGTATTTTCAGGTTGTTTGGTCAGGGAGGCTATGCAACCAGAGAGAGAATAGAAATGACTGCAAGATGTACTGTGCAAAGTAAATGATGATGTCAGATAGACAGTTTTAAAAATATGATAAACAGGAAAACCTCCAAGAAGCAAACTGGATTTTCTATTTGAAATTCTGAATTAATTCTGCATGAAGTCACAGTGTTGTATAGTAATTATTTTCATTTTCCTACATTTTCCTTTTAAAATTTTTATTAAATTATTAATCTAGTTACCAACTCTGTATTTAATAATTTTCATAGAGATCAAAATCCCTTGGAATATGAAGCACTCCTTAGCATGTATTTTGTAATTAGATGTAAAAATTTACATAATGAACTAAGCAGTCAATTTCTGAATGTGATTTGTGTCTGTGTATATGAACCACAGACCCATGCCCAGTGCCTCTGATAAGAGATTCTCAGCTAATCAATTCCTGTTCTGGAGCTTTTGAGCCTTCCAGTCCTTTCATTCTAGTCACTCATCTGGACAAATTCACCATGGCTAAGGAGTTGTAAGGAGTTGCTAAGTGCTACAAATAAAAATAATAGCCTTTTTTCACACTTCTATTGCCTGTGCTGTCCATACTTACAACTGGTGGGGCAAAATACAAGGAAAATCAGACCAACTATGTCTTCTCAAAGATGTAATTTGTAATACTCTGGCTACCTTCCTACCCAAGTATGGTATAATCTAAGGAGAGTAGAGTTTCTTGGTTTGGAGCTGTTGCCTCCAAATGTGTGTGTCTGAGTACCTTTTGGAAAGAATGTTTGTAGTGTGGCATTCATCGCTCACAGCCCTAGCGTGGCAATGGCTGCCTCACAGACAGATTAGAGCCATTACAGTGGTGTCCCAGAATGGACATGTCAGTGGAAAAAGCTTGTAGCACCTGAGGTGTCACAGTCCAAGGATGACACAGTTGTTGACCAACTTATATTGGCAATTTCTTCAAGTTTTACTAGGGTTGGGATAAAATATGTGAAAGGGAGAGTTTTCGTTACAGGAAATGATGCTGGTAGTTTCCACTGACTAAGAATATTACTCTAAATATTTCTTTAGAGCCAGTTTTTGTTTACACCTTACAAGTTTCTGAAGTACTTGGGGATTTTGTAGAAGAGGAAGTGTAAAAAGCTGTCCTGTAATTTGAAAAGCCAGCTGAATAAGAAGCCGCTTTAGCTATGACTCCTGCTGTCCTGCAAAGGGTGATGTGCCCAGTCAGGAGTCATCAGCTAACCAAAACAGCTCTGCTAGGCAGCAAAGTAGGACAACAAACAATGGACAAAGGAGTGAAAAGTCCACAGCAAACTCATTTCATAATGGATTTGCTTCTCTGAGCACTGAGACATCCTGAAACTGGGGCTATGCCCTGCCCTGCCTGGATAGGACAACCAAGGCCTTATTTCTCTCATTTAGATGTGAGTGCTGAAGCAGCCTCCTAACATTTTGCATGGCTGGAAGGCAGGTGGAAGTAGTGGACCCCATGATGTTATTGGGAAAAATTTGGAATAAAATCAGGAAAATTGGGAATGAAAATGGGAATGAAAATGGGAATAAAATCGGGAAAATTGGGAAGGAGAATGGGAATGAAATTGGGAAAAATTGGGAATGAAAATGGGAATGAAAATGGGGAAAATTGGGAATAAAAACACTGAGACAAATAAGCAATGAAAATGGGAATAAAAATGGGAATAAAATTGGGAAAAATGGGAATGAAAATAAAAGGGGAAACAGCTCCCAGGGCTGGCAGGAAAGGGGCTGGGAATGGGGAAAAATGGGAATAAAATGGGAATAAAAACTGGGAAATTGGGGAAAAGGGGAGTGAAAACTGTGGGGGAAAATTGGGAATAAAAATGGGAATATTAGGGAAACAAATGGGAATGAAATTGGGAAAATCTAGGATGCAAATCGGAAATAAAATTGGGAAAATTGGAATGAAAATCAGAACAAACGGGAAAATGGGGAAAAACAGGAATGAAAACACTGGGAAAAATAGGGAATGAAAATGGAAATGAGAATGGGAAAATTGGGAATGAAAATGGGAATAAAATTGGGAAAATTTGGAATCAAAATGGGAAAATTGGGAAAAATGGGAATGAAAACAGTGGGAAACACCTCCCAGGGCTGTGAGGAAACGGCCTGGGAATAAAATGGGAATAAAAATGGGAAAAAGATGGGATAAAACAGGAAAAATGGGGATGGAAATACAGGGGAAAATGGGAATAAAAATGGGATAAAACAGGAAAAATGGGGATGGAAATACAGGGGGAAATAGGGAATAAAAATGGGAGTGAAATCGGGAACATTGGGAATAAAAACGGGAATGAAATTGGGAAAATGGGAATGAAAACAGGAAACACCTCTCAGGGCTGGCAGGAAACAGCCTGGAAATGGGGGAAAATGGGATAAAAATGGGATAAAACAGGAAAAATGGGGATGGAAATACAGGGGAAAATTGGGAATAAAAATGGGATAAAACAGGAAAATGGGGATGGAAATACAGGGGAAAATTTGGAATAAAAATGGGAGTGAAATCGGGAAAATTGGGAATAAGAACGGGAAAAAAATCGGGAAAATTTGGAATAAAATTTGGAAAAAGGGGGATGAAAACAGCAGGAAAAATAAGGAATAGAAATGGGAATAGAAAAGGGCAAATTGAGAATGAAATCAGGAATGAAATCAGGAAAATTGGGAATAAAAATGAGAATGAAATTGGGAAAATTTGGAATGAAAAGGGGAATGAAAAGGGAAATAAAATGGGGAAAAATGGGAATGAAAACTGCCGGGGAAATAACGGGAATGAAAATGAGAATAAAACTGGGAAAATTGGGAAAAACCAGGAATTAAAACCACCTGGAAATGGGAACAAAAATGAGATAAAAATGGGAAAAAAGGGAATGAAAACTGCCTGGGCAAATGGGAATAAAAATGAGAATAAAATTGGGGAAAAAATGGGAATGAAAACAGTGGGAAACACCTCCCAGGGCTGGGAAGAAATTGCCTGGGAATGGGGGAAAATGGGAGGAAAATCAGAATAAAAACGGGGAACTTGGGGAAAATGGGAGTGAAAACTGTGGGGGGAATCAAAGGGATTTGGGATCCCAAATTCAGGAATCCAGGGGGGTTTGGGATTCAAAGGGGTTTGGGATCCCTGAAATTGTGATCCCTGAATTTGGGTTCCGGGGGGATTTGGGATTCAAGGGGGTTTGGGATTCAAAGGGGTTTGGGATCCCTGAATTTGGGATCCAGGGGGATTTGGGGTCCCTGAATTTGGGATCCAGGGGGATTTGGGATCCCTGAATTTGGGATCCAGGGGGATTTGGGATCCCTGAATTGGGGATTCAGGGGGATTTGGGATCCCTGAATTTGGGATCCAGGGGGATTTGGGATCCCTGAATTTGGGATTCAAAGGGGTTTGGGATCCCTGAATTTGGGATCCAGGGGGATTTGGGGTCCCTGAATTTGGGATCCAGGGGGATTTGGGATCCCTGAATTTGGGATTCAATGGGATTTGGGATCCCTGAATTTGGAATCTGGGGAGATTTGGGATCCCTGAATTTGGGATTCAGGGGGATTTGGGATCCCTGAATTTGGGATCCAGGGGGATTTGGGATCCCTGAATTTGGAATCTGGGGAGATTTGGGATCCCTGAATTTGGGATTCAAAGGGATTTGGGATCCCTGAATTTGGGATTCAAAGGGATTTGGGATCCCTGAATTTGGAATCTAGGGAGATTTGGGATCCCTGAATTTGGGATTCAGGGGGATTTGGGATTCAAAGGGATTTGGGATCCAGGGGGATTTGGGATCCCTGAATTTGGGATCCCTGAATTTGGCATCCAGGGGGATTTGGGATCCAGAGAGATTTGGGGTCCCTGAATTTGGAATCCGGGGAAATTTGGGATCCAGGGGGATTTGGGATCCATGGGGATTTTGGATCCAGAAGGATTTGAGTTCCAGGGGGATTTGGGGTCATTCCCAAACGGGGTTGGATGAGCAGAATTTTGGGATAATTACAGAAATTTTGTCTCCCACCCCAAAATTCCCAGAATTTTGAACCAAACTCCAAATTGAGGTCCGTTTTCCCTCCTGGGATCTCAGGATGGTCCCAAAAATGGGGGAAAAATGGGAATTTTGTGGGGTTTTTGGGACTATCCCAAAAACCAAAGCTGGTTGGAGCACCTGGGATTAAAAACTTGGATTTGATCTGGGTTTGGGATTTGTTCCAGGTTTGGGATTTGTTCTGGATTTGGGATTTGTTCCAGGTTTGCGATTTGTTCCAGGTTTGGGATTTGCTCTGGATTTGGGATTTGTTCCAGGTTTGGGATTCGTTCCAGGTTTGGGATTTGTTCCAGGTTTGGGATTTGCTCTGGATGTGGGATTTGTTCCAGGTTTGGGATTTGTTCCAGGTTTGGGATTTGTTCCAGATTTGGGATTTGGAAATTTTTCCGGGTTTGGGATTTATTCCAGGTTTGGGATTTGGGATTTGTTTGGGATTTGTGGTTTGCTCTGGATTTGGGATTTGCTCTGGATTTGGGATTTGTTCCAAGTTTGGGATTTGTTCCAGGTTTGGGATTTGTTCTGGATTTGGGATTTGTTCTGTGTTTGGGATTTGTTCTGGATTTGGGGTTTGCTCTGGATTTGGGATTTGCTCCCGGTTTGGGTTTTCTGATTTCCTCAGAATTTCCTCAGTGGAGTGGAGGGTGGAGGACAGGTGACATTTGGTGACTTTTGGTGACATTTGGTGACTTTTGGTGCCCCAAACCTGCCCCATTTCCTCATTGTGTGCCCATTTTCCCTCAGTGAGGAGCACAGGTGACATTTGGTGACATTTGTTGAGTTTTGATGACATTTGGTCACTTTTGTTGCCCCAAACCCTCCCCTTTCCTCATTTTGTGCCCGTTTTCCATCCATGAGGAGGACAGGTGACATTTGTTGAGATTTGGTGACATTTGGTGACTTTTGGTGCCCCAAACCTGCCCCATTTCCTCATTTTGTGCCCATTTTCCCTCAGTGAGGAGGACAGGTGACATTTGGTCATTTTTGGTGACATTTGGTGAATTTTGGTGCCATTTGGTCAATTTTGGTCACTTTTGGTGCCCCAAACTCTCCCTCTTTCCTCATTTTCTGCCCATTTTCCCTCAGTGGAGTGCAGGGGGGAGCAGATTTGACATTTGGTCACTTTTGGTCACTTTTGGTGCCCCAAACCCTTTTCCTTTCCTCATTTTGTGCCCATTTTCTCTCAGTGAGGTGGCAATGAGGAGCACAGGTGACATTTGGTCACTTTTGGTGCCATTTGATCAATTTTGGTCACTTTTGATGCCCCAACCCCTTTTCCTTTCCTCATTTTGTGCCCATTTTCCCTCACTGGAATGTAGTGGAGGATTGATGACATTTCGTGAGTTTTGGTGCCCCCAAACCAAAACTCATTTTCCTTTGCTCATTTTGTGCCCATTTTCCCTCAGTGGAGTGGAGCACAGGTGACATTTGGTGACTTTTGGTGACACTTGCTGAATTTTGGTGACATTTGGTCACTTTTAGTGCCCCAAGCTCTCCCCTCTTCCTCATTCTGTGCCCGTTTTCCCCCACTGGGGTGGCAATGAGGAGGACAGGTGACATTTGGTCACTTTTGGTGAATTCTGGTGCCCCAAAGCTGCCTCATTTCCTCATTTTCTACCCATTTTCCCTCAGTGGAATGGAGGGAGGAGGACAGGAGACATTTTGTGAGATTTGGTGACCCCAAAAGTTCCCCATTCCCTCAATTTGTGCCCATTTTCCCTCAGGGAGGAGAACAGGTGACATTTGGTCAGTTTTGGTGACATTGGGTCACTTTTGGTCACTTTTGTTGCCCTAAACCCTTTCCCTCTGCTCATTTTGTGCCCGTTTTCCCTCAGTGAGGAGCACAGGTGACATTTGGCGAGGTTTGGTACCATTTGTTGACTTTTGATGCCCCAAACTCTCCCTCCTTCCTCATTTCGTGCCCGTTTTCCCTCAGTGGAGTGCAGGGGGGAGCAGATTTGACATTTGGTCACTTTTGGTCAGTTTTGGTGCCCCAAACTCTCCCTCTTTCCTCATTTTGTGCCCGTTTTCCCTCAGTTGAGTGCACGGGGGAGGACAGGTGACATTTGTTGACTTTTGGTGACTTTTGGTCACTGTTGTTGCCCCAATCCTTTTCCTCTCCTCACTCTCTGCCGTGTTCCCGCAGGTCGTGCGGGCGGTCCCCGCCGTGCCGCCGCCGCCGCGCGTTGGCGCGTGCCCGGCGCGGGATGGAGCCGAGCGCGCCGCCCTTCCCCGGGACGGGGGCCGAGCCCTCCCGGCGCCCCCCGAGCCCGGGTTCCCCCTGCCGGACCCCAAAGCCGGCGCCCGCCCGGAGCAGGGCGCCTTCCGCAGCACCACCGAGGAGCAGCCGGCCCCCGCGGGGCCCCAGCGCGGCGAGGAGCCCTCGGAGCTCTTCTCCTCCTCATCCCCATCCCCATCCCCATCCTCCTCATCCCCATCCTCCTCATCCTCATCCTCATCCTCATCCTCGCTGGCCTGGCACCAGCCCGGCGTGGCCCTGGAAGCGCACGACGAGGCCGGTGAGTGCCGCCGTTCGGGGGTGGGGGTTTGGGGGTGGCGCCGGCACCGGGGGGGTTTGGGGGGGTTGGTGCTCTTGGGGGTGGGGGTGGTTGGGTTGGTGATGTTGGTTCTCTTGGTGTTGGTTGTGTTGGTGGTGATGTTGTTTGTCTTGGTGTTGATTCTCTTGGTAATGATCATGCCTCTCTTGCTGGTGATGTTGGTTGTGTTGGAGATGTTGGTTGTGTTGGGGTGATATTGATTGTGTTGGTGGTGGTGTTGGTTGTGTTGGTGGTGATGGCTGTGTTGGTGCTAATGTTGGTTCTCTTGGTGATGGTTCTCTTGGTGATGATGATGATGTTGGCTGTGTTGGAGATGGTGTTGGTTGTGTTGATGGTGTTGGTTGTGTTGATGGTGTTGGTTGTGTTGATGTTGGTTGTCTTGGTGATGATGTTGATTGTGTTGGTGATGAATGTTGGTTGTCTTGGTGTTGGTTCTCTTGGGGATGACGTTGACTCTGTCTTGGTGTTGGTTGTGTTGATGGTGTTGATGGTGTTGGTTGTCTTGGTGTTGGTTCTCTCGGGGATGATCTTGGCTCTCTTGGTAGTGGTGTTGGTTGTGATGGTGGTGGTGTTGGTTGTGTTGGTGATGTTGGTTGTGTTGGTGGTGTTGGTTGTGTTGGTGATGTTGGTTCTCTTGGTGATGGTTGTGTTGGGATGATGGTGGTTCTCTTGGTGATGTTGATTGAGTTGGTGGTGTTGGTTGTGTTGGAGGTGATGTTGGTTTTCTCTTGGTGTTGGTTCTTCTGGCATTGGCTCTCTTGGTGATGGTGTTGGCTCTCTTGGTGATGGCGTTGGCTCTCTTGGTGATGGTGTTGGTTTTCTTGGCGTTGGTTGCCTTGGTGATGATGATGATGAAGATGATGTTGCTTGCCTTGGTGATGATGTTGCTTGCCTTGGTGATGGTGTTGGTTGTTTCGGTGATGATGTTGGTGATCACCTCCAGGTGCCTCCAAGGCCCTGATTTAATTGGGAACCATCCCAGAGGGTTTGAGGTTTATTTGGGGGCCCTGATTTAATTTGGAACCATCCCAGTGAACTTTGGGGTTTATTTGGGGTGAAATGGTGTCGTTCTGATGGTCGGGCTCCTCCCATGAGACTTTCCAGCCTTTGGGCCCAATTTTGGGATCAGCAGAGCCCTCCAGGTGCCTCCAAGGCTCTGATTTAATTGGGAACCACCCCAGAGAGTTTTGAGGTTTTTTTGGGGTTTATTTGGGGTGCAATGGTGTCGTTCTTGTGCGGTGATTCCTCCCACGGGTTTCCCCAGTCCCACAACTCAAACCTTGGCTGCATTTTGGGATCAGCAGAGCCCTCCAGGTGCCCTGAAACCCTTCAGGGTTCCATCCTGAGGGATCTTTGCCAAATTTTGCAGTTTTTTATGGTTCCTTGAACTCAATCCAGGAAAAAATGCGAGAGCAGCACCCAAGGACCCCAAACCCATCCCAAACTTCCTGGGAAAACCCCAAAACATTTGGGGAAAGCCCCAAAAGATTTCCTGGGGGAGCCCTCAAGATCAGGGCTGGTTTCCAGCTCTGGCCCCATTCCCAGGAATTTCCCCTGATTAGGGGCAGAGCCAGGAAAAAAATAATGGGATTGGCTGGGAATGGGAACGGCCCCAAACTGGGACGGGAACTGCCCCAAACTGGGATGGGAACGGCCCCAAACTGGGACGGGAACGGCCCCAAACTGGGATGGAACTGCCCCAAACTGGGACGGGAACGGCCCCAAACTGGGATGGAACTGCCCCAAACTGGGATGGGAACGGCCCCAAACTGGGATGGGAACGGCCCCAAACTGGGATGGAACTGCCCCAAACTGGGATGGGAACGGCCCCAAACTGGGACGGGAACGGCCCCAAACTGGGATGGAACTGCCCCAAACTGGGACGGGAACGGCCCCAAACTGGGATGGAACTGCCCCAATCTGGGATGGAACTGCCCCAAACTGGGATGGAACTGCCCCAAACTGGGATGGGAACGGCCCCAAACTGGGATGGAACTGCCCCAATCTGGGACGGGAACGGCCCCAAACTGGGATGGAACTGCCCCAAACTGGGATGGAACTGCCCCAAACTGGGACGGGAACTGCCCCAAACTGGGATGGAACTGCCCCAAACCGGGATGGAACTGCCCCAATCTGGGACGGGAACTGCCCCAAACTGGGACGGGAACTGCCCCAAACCGGGATGGAACTGCCCCAATCTGGGATGGAACTGCCCCAAACTGGGATGGAACTGCAAAAAAAAAACAAAACCCTAGAAATCCAAAAAAACCCAAAAAAGTTCCTGGGAAATCCCATAAAAACCCCGGAAATCCCAAAAAATCCCCCTCCAAAAAATCCCTGGGAAATCCCAAGAACTCCTCGAGAATTCCCAAAAACAAAAGCCCAAGTTTCTAGAATTTCTGAAAAAAAAAACCCAAAAACCAAAAAAAACCAACCCAACAAAAAATCCATGGGAATTCCCAAAAATTCATCAGGAAATTCTGAAACTCCTCAGGAATTCCCAAAGAAAACCCCAAAAAATCCCTGGGAATTTCCAAAGAAAACCCCCAAATTCCCGGGAATTCCCAAAATAATCCTGGGAATTCCCAGATGATTCCCCCAAAACCCCCCCAGGAATTCTCAAAAACTCCCCCAAGAATTCCCATAAAAAACCCCGAATAATCCTGGGAAATCCCAAAAAAAAACCCCCAAAAAATCCCCCCAAAATCCCGGGAATTCCCAAAAAAGCCCCTAAAATCCTTGGAAATTTAAAAAAAATCCTTGGGAATTCACAGGAAAAAAAAACCAAACAAAATAAAAACAACCAAAAAAGCCCCAGAAATTCTCCAAAATTCAGAGAATTCCCCAAAAAAAAGCCCAAAAATCCAGGGAATTCTGAAAAAAAAAAAAAAACCAAGAATTCCCAAAAATTAGCCCAAAAAATTCCCTTGGCATTCCCAAAAAAGCCCCCAAAAAGTCTCTGAGAATTCCCAAAAATCTCCCAAGGAAAAAAAACCAAAAAACCCCAGGGAATTCCAGAAAATCCAAAGGAATTCCCAAAAATCCCCCTGCAAATCCCCCAAATCATCCCAAGAAATCCCCGGTAACTCACACAAATCCTCTGGGAAATCCCAAAAAAACCCCAAAACTCCCCAAAAATTCTTCAAAAATCCTTGGCAATTCTGAAAAAAACCCTGGGAATTCCTAAAAAAACCCCTTGGAATTCTCACAAAACCCCCAAAAAACTCCAGGAATTCTCATAAAAATCACCAGGAATTCCGAAAAAAAAAAAAAAACACGAAAAGCGCCTGGGAATTCCCAAAAACTCCTGAAATTCCCAAAAATTAGCCCCAAAAATTCCCTGCAATTCCCTAAAAAACCCCAACAATCTCCTGTAAAACCCCCAAAATTCCCCAGAATTCCCAAAAAACACCCTAAAAAAAAATCCCTGGATATTCCTTAAAAAACCCCAAAAAGTAACTGGGAAGTCCCAGATAACCCAATGGAATTCCTTTACCCCCCAAAGAATCCCTGGGAAATCCTAAAAATCCCTGAGAATTCCCAAAAATATTTCCAAGAATTCCGAAAAAATCCCAAGAATCGTCAAAAAAAAAAAAAAAAAAAAAAAAACCAAAAAAAACCAAAAACCCCTGGGAATTCCCAAAAAGACCCACAAAAAATTCCCAATAATCCCCCAAAAAACCCCAAGAATTTTCAAGAACTCCTGGGAATTCCCAAAGAAAACAGCAAAAAAATCCTTGGGAATTCCCAAAATATGCCCTGGGAGTTCCCAAAAATTCCCAGGGAACTCCTAAAAAAAAAGCCCCAGGAAGTCCCAAAAGAATGCTGGCAATTCCCAAAAAACAAAAAAAAAACCAAAACAAAAAAACCAACAAAAATCCCTGGTAATTAAAAAAATAATGCAGTAAATTCCCCAAAAATTGCCTAAAAATTTTCAAAACATCGCCCGACAATCCCCAGAGATACCCAAAAGACCCAGAATTCCCAAAGAATCCCTGGGAATTCCCAAAAAAATCCTTTGAGTCCTCACAAAAAAAAAACCCAAAAAGCCCCGGAGAATTCCCAAAAAAATACCTGGAAATTCCCAGAAAAACCCCAAAAAGTCACCAGGAATTCCCAAAAAACCCCTGGGAAATCCCCAAAAAATCCTGGGGAATTCCCAAACCAACCCCAAAAACTCCCCCAGGAATTCCCATAAAAACCCCCAAAAATCCTTGGAAATCCCCCAAAAAACCCTAAAAAATCCTGGGAATTTAAAAAAATCCCAAAAAATACCCCAAAAATCCACAGAAAATTCCCCCCCAGAAAAACCCCCCAAGAAATCCCAAAAAAATTTTGGGAATTAAGATAAAAAATCCCTGGAATTCCCAAAAAAAAAAAAAAACCAAAGTAAAAAACCACCAAAAATGCCTGAGAATTCCCAAACAATCCTCAACAATTCCTAAAAACTGCCTGGAGAATTCCCAAGAAAAACCCAAAAATCCCTGGGAATTCCCAAAAATTCCCAAAAAGACCCCTAGGAATTTCCAAATGGGAAAAAAACCCCAAAAAATCCCTGAGAATTCCCAAGAAAATTCCCAAAAAACCCCCCAAAACCCCTAGGAATTCCCAAAGGAAAAAAAAACCCCAAAAATCCCTGGGAATTCCCAAAAATTCCAGGAATTTTCAAAATTCCCCAGGAAATCCCAAAAAACAGCCCCAAAAATCCCTGGGAAAATCCCAAAAAAAACCCAAAAATCCCTCTGGAAATCTCAAAAAATCCCCAGGAATTCCTAAGAAATCCTGGAAATTCCCCAAAAAATCTTCAGGAAATTAAAAAAACATTTAAAAATTCCTCTGGAATTCCCAGAAAACCCCTGAGAATTCCCCAAAAGACCCCAAAATCCTTGGGAATTCAAAAAAACGCTATTCCCAAAAATTCTTCTAAAATTCCCAAAAGCCCCCAAAAAACTCTCAGGAATTTTCAAAAAAAATGTCTGGGAATTCCCCAGAAAATCCAGGAAATTCCAAAAAACCCCAAGAATTCCCAAAAAACCTCCAAGAATTCCCAGAAATCCCCAGGATTATCCCAGAAATCGAATTTTTCCCGTTTTTCCCTCTTTTCCCAGGATTTCTCCCCTCTCCTCAGGCTCTCACCGTCCGGCTCCCGGTGACTTTGGCAATTTTATTCCCAACTTTATTCCCAACTTTATTCCCAATTTTATTCCCAGTTTTATTCCCAGTTTTATTCCCAATTTTTACTTTTTTCCCCATGTTTTCATTCCACTTCTCCCAATTTTCCGCATTTCATTCCCATTTTTTCCCCTTTAATCCGTATTTTTCCCATTGTTTTTGTTCCAAATTTTCCCATTTTTATGCCATTTTTATTCCCTGTTTCCCCTCTATTTCCATCCCCATTTTGCCTGTTTTATCCCATTTTTATCCCATTTTTATTCCCTGTTTCCCCTCTATTTCCATCCCCATTTTGCCTGTTTTATCCCATTTTTATCCCATTTTTATTCCCAATTTTCCAGGCAGTTTCCTGCCAGCCCTGGGAGGTGTTTCCCATTGTTTTCATTGCCATTTTTCCCATTTTTATTGCTTTTTTTTCTTGGTGTTTTTATTCCAAATTTTCCCATTTCTATTCCCATTTTTATTCCCATTTTTATTCCCATTGCTCCCAGTGTTTTCATTCCCTTTTTTCCCAGTTTTCCTGTTTTTGTTCTCATTTCTATTCCCAATTTCATTCCCATTTCATTTCCAATTTTTCCTCATGTTTTAATTCCGAGTTTCTCAATTTTATTCCCATTTTCGTTCTCAATTTTTCCCATTTTTATTCCCGATTTTCCCAATTTCATTCCCATTTTTTGAGATTCCCCAGGATTTTTTGGGATTTCCCAGGGTTTTTTTGGGAATTCCTGGAATTATTTTGGATTTGTTTTCATTCCATTTTTCCCCAATTTTCCCAATTTCACTCCCGTTTTTATTCCCAATTTTCCCCTGTATTTTCATTCCCATTTTTCCTGTTTTTATCCCATTTTTATGCCCATTTTTTTTCCCTATTTTCTGATTTCATTCCCATTCTTATTCCCAATTTCTCCAATTTTATTCCTCTTTTATTCCCATTGTTTCCAGTGTTTTCATTCCCGTTTTTCCCAATTTTTCCCATTTTTATTGCCATTTTAATTCCAAATTTTCCCAATTTTATTCCCATTCTTATTCCTGATTTCTCCAATTTTATTCCTCATTTATTCTCATAAATTTGAAGCTCCCCCCTCAAAAACCCCATTTAAAGCCCCTAAAAATCTGAATTTTCACCCCAAAATTCGGAGTTTCGCGACACGATGGAACCACGGGACCCCTCCCCAAATTGTGGGACCCCTCCCCAAAAATAACAAAAATTTAAAATTAATTAAAATTAAAAATTTTAGGCTCCCCCCCACCAAAAAACCCCGTTTACAGCAGCAGGATCGCCCTAAAAATTTCAATTCTCACCCCAAAAATCGGAATTTTGCGACACGATGGAATCACGGGACCCCTCCCCAAATTGTGGAACCCCTCCCCAAAATAACAAAAATTAAATTCGAAATTTTTGTTGCCCCCCAACAAAAAAAAGCCTCTCGGAGCCCTAAAACTCTGGATTTTCACCCCAAAATTCGGAGTTTTGCAGGCTTATGGAACCCGCGGGACCCCTCCCCCCAAAGAAATTAAAAATTAATTAAAATTTCAGGCACCCCCCCCTCAAAAAAACCCCGTTTAGAGCCCTAAAAATCGGAATTTTCACCCCAGAATTTCGGGGTTTCGCAGGACGATGGAACCGCGGGACCCCTCCCCAATTTGTGGGACCCCCCCCGGGTTTGGGGACCCCCGGCCCCCGGCCCCGGTGCCCGCTGGGCCGATGGCAGTGCTTTGGTCAGACTGGCTCCGTTCAGCTGCAACAGGGGCGGGGCTCCCAGAGACCCCTCCCCAAATGGAGACCCCTCCCCAAATGGAGACACCCCCCAGTGCACAGAGACCCCTCCCCAAATGGAGACACCCCCCAGTGCACAGAGACCCCTCCCCAGTGCACAGAGACCCCTCCCCAAAATGGAGACACCCCCCCAGTGCACAGAGACCCCCTCCCCAGTGCACAGAGACCCCTCCCCAAATGGAGACACCCCCCAGTGCACAGAGACCCCTCCCCAATGCACAGAGACCCCTCCCCCAGAATTAAGGGTTTTGTGGGGGCATTTGGAGTTTTATTTTTGGGGGGGATTTTGGGAGGAATTTTGAGTTTTGGGTTTTTTTGGGGGGGATCCAGGGTTTTTTGGGGGAAAAATTTGAGGTTTGGGGGGGGGGGTCCGGGGGTTTTTTTTTGGCGGGAAATTTGGAAGTTTTTTGGGGGGGGGGGAGGAATTTGGATTTTTGGGGATTTTTTTGGGGTTGTTTCGCTGTTTTTCCCTCTTCCCCCTTTCCCTGTCCCGACCCAGCCCCGGGTGAGTCACGGGAGGATTTTGGGGGGGTCCGGGGTTTTTGGGGGAATTTTTGCGATTTTTGGGGTTTTTTTGGCGGGAATTTGGGATTTCTTTGGGCGGGAATTTGGGGTTTTTTGAGGTTTTCGGGGTTGTTTCTCTGTTTTTCCTTTCCCCGGGTGAGTCACGGGAGGATTTTGGGGGGCGAATTTGGGGGTTTTTTGGGGGGAATTTTGAGTTTTTGGGGGGAAATTTGGGGGATTTTGGGAGTTCTGGGTGGGATTTTGGGGGGGTTTGGGGTGGAGTTTTGGGTGGGATTTGGGGAAATTTTGGGGGTTTTTGGGGGGTTTTTTGGGTGGAGTTTTGGAGTTTTGGGTTGGATTTTGAGTGGAATTTTGGGGGGTTTGGTGGGATTTTGGGGGTTTGGGTGGGATTTTGGGAGGGTTTTGGGGGTTTTGGGTGGGATTTTGTGTTGGATTTTGGGTTTTTTTTGGGAGGTTTTTGGGGTGAGATTTTGGGAATTTTTGGGGTTTTTGGGGAGTTTTGGGGTGGGTTTTGGGGAGTTTTGAGGTTTTTTGGGAGTTTTTTGGGTGGGATTTTGGAGGTTTGGGATTTTGGGGCAGATTTGAGGTGATTTTGGGGCAAGAGTTTGAGATTTGGGGGGTTTGGAGTGGAGTTTGGGCGGGATTTGGGAATTTCTGGGTTTTTTGGGGGGTTCTGGGTGGGATTCTGGGGGGTTTCGGTGGAGTTTTGTGATTTTGGGGTGGGGTTTTGGGAGGTTTTTGGGTTTGGGGGTTTGAGAAATTTTGGGGTTGGGGTTTTGGGAGATGTTGGGGTTTTTGGGGTTTAGGGATTTGGGGATTTTTGGGGTTTTGGGTGGATTTGGGGCGTTTTGGGTGGGATTTTGGGAGGTTTTGGGTGGGATTTTTTGGGATTTTTGGGAGGTTTTGGGGTTCTGGGTGAAGGATTTTGGGGTTTGGGGGTTTTGGACGGGATTTTGAGGGGTTTTGGGTGAAAGATTTTGGGGTTTCGGGTGGGATTTTTTTGGGGTTATGGGAGGTTTTGGGTGGGATTTGGGAGTTTTTTGGATTTTGGGTGGGAGTTTTGGGAATTTTGGGTGGGATTTTGGGAGTTTGGGGTGGGATTTTTTGGGGTTTGGGGTGGGATTTTGGGACTTTTCAGCGGGATTTTGGGCTTGGGGGTGGTTTTTGGGAAGGTTTTGGGAGGAATTTTGGGAGATTTTGGGCTTTGGGTGGGATTTTGGAACTTGTGGGGTTTGGGATTTTTTTGGGGTTTGGGGTGAGATTTTGAGATTCTTTGGGAGATTTTGGGTGAAAGACTTTTGGAGGTTTTTGGGTTTTGGGTGGGATTTTTGTAGTTTTGGGGTTTGGGGTGGGAGTTTTGGGGTTTTGGGTGTGATTTTAGGAGGTTTTTGGGGATTTGGGTGGGATCTTTTGGGGTTTGGGGTGGGATTTTGGCAAAGTTTTGGGGTTTTGGGGATGTTTTGGTTTTGGTGGGATCTTTTGTGGTTTGGTTTGGGATTTTGGGGATTTTGTTTGGGATTTTGGCAGTTTTTGTGGGGGATTTTGGGTGTTTCTTGGATTTTTTTCAGGATTTTCTCAGTTTTAGGATTTTGGGGCAGGATCTTGGAATTTTTGGGATTTTTTTATCAGGGTTTTCTCAGTTTTGGGGATTTTGGGGCAGGATTTTGGTCAGGTTTTGGGATTGTCAGGCAGGATTTTGGGGCAGGATTTTGGGGTTTTTTGGGATTCTTTCAGGATTTTCTCAGTTTTTGGGATTTCGGGCAGGATTTTGGCAGTTTCTGGGGGTTTGGGTGGTATGTTGGGATTTTTTGGGAGGGTTTTTTCAGTTTTTTCTCATTTTTTGGGGTTCTGGGGTGGGATTTGGGATTTCAGGCAGGATTTTGAGATTTTTTTGGGGATTTTTTCAGGATTTTGTCAGTTCTGGGGGTTTGAGCAGGATTTTGTCTGTTTTGGAGCAGGATTTTGTGGGGTTTTTTGTGATTTTTTTCAGTTTTTTCCATTTTTTGTCAGTTTTTGGGGTGGAATTTTGGGGCAATTTTCCCTTTTTTTGGGGTGGGATTTTCTCAGTTTTTGGGTTTTTTTGGTGGAATTTTCCCATTTTTGGGGTGGGATTTTCTCAGTTTTTGGGGGTGGGATTTTCTCATTTTTGGGGTAGATTTTGTCAGTTTTTGGGGATTTGGGGGGGATTTTCTCATTCTTGGGATGGGATTTTGTCTGGGGTTTTTTTTGGGGTGGGATTTTGTCAGTTTTTGGGTGGTTTTGGGGTGGGATTTTCTCGTTTTTGGGGTTTTTTTGGGGGGTTTTTCCCCCATTTTTGGGGTGGGATTTTCTCAGTTTTTGGGGTGTTTTTGGGGTGCTTTTTCCCATTTTTTGGGTGTCCCCCAGGTGCTGATCGGGGCCGAGCCCGAGGCCGGGCTGGAGAAGCTGCTGCAGGTGACGATTCCCGGGCACCTGGAGAAACACCTGAGGGACACGGACAGCAGCCAGGAGCGGGAGGGGACGGGGACAGACAGGTGACACCGAGATGGCGCCGAAATGGCACCAGGGGACACCAAATGGCATCGGGGACACTGAAATGGCACCGAAATGGCACCGGGGGACACCAAATGGTGCCAAAATGGCACCGAGATGGACAGGTGACACCAGAATGGTGCCAAAATTGCACCAGGTGACACCAAAATGGCGCCAAAATGGCACCGGGGGACACGAGGATGGCCCCAGGACATGGCCAGGTGGCACCAAAATGGCACCAGGGGGACACTGGGATGGACAAGTGACACCAAAATGGCATCAAAATGACACCAGGGGACACCAAAATGGCACCAAGATGGACAGGTGAGACCGGGATGGCACCAGGTGGCACGAGGACACGGCCAGGTGATACCAGGGTGGAACCAGGTGGCACTAGGTGACACCAGAGTGGCACCAAAATGGCACCAGGTGACACCAGGATGGCACCAGGATGGCACCGGGGGACACCGGGACGGCACCAGGGGACACCAAAATGGCGCCAAAATGGCACCAGGTGGCACCAGGATGGCACCAAATGGCACCAGGTGACACCAGGATGGCATCGAATGGCACCAGGTGGCACCAAATGGCACCAGGATGGCACCAGGTGACACCAGGTGACACCAGGATGGACAGGTGACACCAAATGACACCAAAACGGCACCAGGACACGGCCAGGTGACACCAGGATGGCGCCGAATGGCACCAGGTGGCACCAAATGGCACCAGGATGGCACCAGGTGACACCAAATGGCACCAGGTGGCCACCAGGTGACACCAGGAGTCACTGTGGGGACACGGTGATGTTGTGTCCCCGAGGAGCCACCACCAGGACAACGTGTCCCCAAGGGCCACCACGGTGACAATGAAATGTCCCCAAGGAGCCATGGTGGTGGCAAGGGCCACCACGGTGACACTGAGGTGTCCCCCAAGGGTCACTGCAATGCCGTGGGTGTCCCCAAGGAGCCACCGTGGGGGTGAGGCGTCCCCAGGGGTCAGCACGGTGACAGCGGCGTCCCAAGGCTGTGTGTTGGTGGCACTGTGTCCCCGGGGGTCACCACGGTGACAATGAGGTGTCCCCAAGGAGCCACCAGGACAGCGTGTGCCCGAAGGTGACCATGGGGCTGTGCTGTCCCGAGGGCCACCACGGTGACAATGAAATGTCCCCAAGGAGCCGTAGTGGTGGCCATGTGTCCCCAAGGGTCGCCACGGGTGACAATGAAGTGTCCCCAAGGATCTGGGTTGGTGGCCCCTGTGTCTCCAAAGGCCACCAAGATGACACTGAGGTGTCCCCAGGGGCCACCACGGTGACAATAAATGTCCCAAGGGCCATGTTGGTGACAGTGTGTCCCCAAGGGTCACCATGGTGACAGTGAGGTGTCCCTGAGGGCCACCATGGTGACAGTCTGGTGTCCCCAGGGGCCACCATGAGGACACTGAGAGGTCCCCAAGGGGTCATCATGGTGAGGTGTCCCCAGGGGCCACCACGGTGACAATGAAGTGTCCCCAAGGAGCCGTGGTGGTTTCACTGTGTCCCCAAGGGTCACCGTGGTGACACTGAGGTGTCCCCAAGGGCCACCACGGTGACAGTGAGGTGTCCCCAAGGGCCATCGTGGTGACAGTGAGGTGTCCCCAAGGGCCATCGTGGTGCTGTGGTGTCCCCAAGGGCCACCACGGTGACAGTGAGGTGTCCCCAAGGGTCACTGTGGTGATACTGAGGTGTCCCCAAGGGCCATCGTGGTGCTGTGGTGTCCCCAAGGGCCACCACGGTGACACTGAGGTGTCCCCAAGGGGTCATCAAGCGCGTGTGGTGTCCCCAAGGGTCACCGTGGTGACAGCATCATGTCCCCAAGGGCCGTGTTGGTGACAGTGCCACCAATGTCCCCAAGGAGCCACCACAGTGACAGTGGCGTCCTCAGGGAGCCCCCACGGTGACAGTGCCACAAATGTCCCCAAGGGTCACCACGGTGACAATGTCACATCCCCAAGGGTCACCATGGTGACACTGCCGTGGGTGTCCCCGAGGGTCACCACGGTGACACTGAGGTGTCCCCAAGGAGCCACCAGCAGCAGAACGCGTCCCCAAGGTCACCGTGGTGACAGTTGTGTCCCCGAGGGGCCATTAGGAGGACAGCGTGTCCCCAGAGGCCACCACAGTGACGATCTGTCCCCAAGGGTCACCGTGGTGACAGTGAGGTGTCCCCGAGGAGCCACCACGGTGACATCGATGTCCCCAAGGAGCCCCCACGGTGACAGTGAGGTGTCCCCAAGGAGCCACCACCAGGACAATGATGTCCCCAAGGGTCACTACGGTGACAGCGGTGTCCCCGAGGAGCCACCACCGGCACAACGTGTCCCCAAAGGTCACCATGGTGACAGTGGTGTCCCCAAGGATCACCACGGTGACAATGGTGTCCCCGAGGAGCCACCACCAGGACAGGACGGTGTCCCCAAGGTCACGGTGGTGACAGTGTGGTGTCCCCTGTGGTGACACTGTGGTGTCCCCCTCCCCCTGCAGCCAATAAAAGGCTCTGACCCCAACCCTGCGCTGGGGACATTTGGGGACATTTGGGGACACCAGGGGGGGAATTTGGGGACATTTGGGGACATCACGGGAATTGGGGACACCGGGACCGAGTTTGGGGACATCCGAGGGATTTGGGGACAAAGTTTGGGGACGTCGGGGTAAATTTGGGGCCATCTGAGGGGATTTGGGGACACCGGGACCGAGTTTGGGGACATCCGAGGGATTTGGGGACAAAGTTTGGGGACGTCGGGGTAAATTTGAGGACATCGGAGGGATTTGGGGACATCGGAGGGATTTGGGGACCCTTGGGGACAGTGGGGGCAATTTGGGGACACCAGAACCGACTTTGGGGACACCTGGGGGGTTTGGGGACATTCAGGACAAATCTGGGGCCATTGGGGAACAATGGGGTCGGGTTTGGGGACATTGAGGGGATTTGGGGACACTGGGGTCAGATTTGGGGACACTGGAGGGATTTGGGGACACCAGAACCGAGTTTGGGGACATTGGGGGCTTTGGGGACACCGGAGGGATTTGGGGACATCGGGGTCGAATTTGGGGACATCAGAACCGAGTTTGGGGACACTGGGGTCAAATCTGGGGACATGGGGGGGATTTGGGGACATCTGAGGGGGTTTGGGGACACTGGGGACGTTTGGGGACACTGGAGTCAAATCTGGGGACATCGGGGACATTTGGGGACACTGGGGCTGAGTTTGGGGACATCAGAGGGGATTTGGGGACATTGGGGAAAATTTGGGGACATTTGGGGACAATGGGGCCGGATTTGGGGACATCAGGGGACATTTTGGGACGCCAGAACTGAATCTGGGGACATCTGAGGGGATTTGGGGACACCAGGGGGGATTTGGGGACTTTGGGGACATTGGGGGGGGATTTGGGGACATTTGGGGCGTTTGGGGCCATTGGGATGGATTTGGGGACACCGGAGGGGATTTGGGGACACCAGAACCGACTGTGGGGACAATGGGGTTGGGTTTGGGGACATTGGGGGCGCTTGGGGACATCTGAGGGGATTTGGGGACATTGGGGATATTTGGGGTTGAATTTGGGGACATTGGGGACATTGGGGGGGCTTGGGGACATTGGGGGAAATCGGGGGGATTTGGGGACACTGGGGCTGAGTTTGGGGACATCTGAGGGGATTTGGGGACACTGGGGACATTTGGGGTTGAATTTGGGGACGAATTTGGGGAGGCTTGGGGACATTGGGGGACAATGGGATGAATTTGGGGACACTGGAGGGGATTTGGGGACATTGGGGGGGATTTGGGGACATTTGGGGACACTGGGGTCGAATTTGGGGACACCAGAACCGAGTTTGGTGCTTCTGAGGGGATTTGGGGACATTAGGGACACTTGGGGACAGTGGGGCTGAGTTTGGGGACATCTGAGGGGATTTGGGGACATTTGGGGACAATGGGGCTGAATTTGGGGACATCCGAGGGGGTTTGGGGACATTTGGGGACAATGGGGCTGAATTTGGGGACATTTGGGGACACCAGAGCCGAGTTTGGGGGCATCGGGGGGGATTTGGGGACATTGAGGTGAAATTTGGGGACATTGAAGGGATTTGGGGACATCGGGGACATTTGGAGACATCGAGGGGAAATTTGGGGACATTGGGGTCGAATTTGGGGACATTGGGGGGGATTTGGGGACACCAGAACCGAATTTGGGGACACTGCTGGGATTTGGGGACATTTGGGGACACCAGAACCGAATTTGGGGACAATGGGGCAGCGTTTGGTGACATTTGAGGACACTGGGGGGGATTTGAGGACATTGGGGGGACATTTGGGGACCTTGGGGCCAGATTTGGGGCGACATTTGGGGACATTTGGGGCTCTGGGGACACATTTGGGGACATTTGGTGCTTCGGTGCCGCCGCCGCCGTTCCCTTCCGGCGCCGCCAGGGCGCCCCACCTCCGCGAGTCTCCCGCCCCGCCCCCTGCCCGCTCAGCCAATCAGATCTTGGGGGCGTGGCCCCGTAGATCCATTGTCGTCGCCTGGCGTGGGCGTGGCCTGGAGTGGGCGTGGCCTCCTCACCCGGAAGCGGCGCCGGGCGCGTCCCGGGGGCGGGGGGGGGCAGGCGGCGGAATTTGGGGGGATTTGGGCAATTTGGGGAAATTCGGGGAAATTCGGGATGCGGGAGGATGAGGAGGATGAGGATGGAGGGAGGGAAATTCCCAGGAAACTCCGCGGCCTGGGCGGGACCTCCCCCCGCCCCCCATCCCCTCAGGGACCTCCCTGTGCCTCCCTTCGCCATTCCCGGCGGGAAAAATCCAAATGTTGGGACTGGGGAGGAATTTGGGGATCGAAACCCCCCGGGACGGGAATTTTCGGGATCGGGACCCCCCCCGGGTGGAAACCGCTCCCCAAAAATTCCCTCGGGAATCATTTCCCAAAAATTCGGGATATTTCCCCAAAAATTCCCTCGGGAATAAATCCCAAAAAAATCCCCCAAAAACACCCGGGAATGTCCTCGGACAAGGGCCGGAAATGAGCCTGGAAAAGTCTGGAATGTCAGAGCTGGGATGGGATTTTTTTTTCCCTGAAAATTCCAATTTTTTATTCCCTTTATTTTTTGCTTTTTTTCTCCTTTTTTTTTCCCCAAATCCGAGGATTTTTCCTTCCCGGTTTTTCTGTGCCCTGGAAAAAAAATTCCCGGATTTTGGGGCCAAAGATTTGGGACGAGGCCCTGGAGTTTGGGTTTGGATTTAGTGGGACAGCGGAATTCCAGAGGGGAGGGGGAAAATGGGATTTGGAATTCCAGAAAAAAATGGGATTGGGATTCCAGAGGGGGGAAATAGAAATTAAATTTGGGATTGGAATTGCAGAGGGGGAAAAGTTTGGGATTGGGATCCAGAAAAAAAAAATGGGATTGGATTCCAGAGGGGGAAGAATTAATTTGGGACTGGGGTTCCAGGGGAAAAAAAATATTGGGATTGGGATCCCAGAGTGGGGTTTAAATTTGGGATTGGAATCCAGAGGGAAAAAAATAAATTGGAATTGCAGGAAAACTGGGATTGGAAATTCCAGAGGGGGAAAAAAACCTGGAATTCCAGAGGTGGAAAATAAATCTGGGATTCCAGAAATTGGGGTTGGGATTCCAGAAAAATCCAGGTTTGGGATACAAGATGGGGAAAAAAATTTCTGGGATTGGAAATTCCAGAGGGGGGGAAAAAACCCCTGGAAATCCAGAGTGGAAAATATGTGGAATTCTAGAGGAAGGGGGTGGGGAAATCTGGAATTCCTGAGGGGACAAATCCGGGATTGCGATTCCAGAAAAAAATTGGGATTGGAATTGCAGAGGGGGAAAAAACCCCGGAATTCCAGAGAGGAAAAATTTGGGATTGGGATTCCAGAACAATTCTGGGATTGGGACTCCAGAGGAAAAAAAAAAACCCAATAAAAAACCCAATTCCAAACAAATTGGAATTCCAGTGGGGGGAAAAAAAATTTTGGATTGGGATTCCAAAGGGGGAAAAATAAATCTGGGATTCCAGAGAGGAAAAAATTTGGGATTGGGATTCAGAAAAATCTGGGATTGGGATTCCAGATGGAGGAAAAAATCCAATTTAAAACCCCAATTCCAAACAAATTGGAATTCCAAAAGGGGGAAAAAAATCTGGGGTTGGGATTCCAGAAAAAAAAAAAAAAAAAAAAAAAAAAAAAAAAAAAAAAAAAAAAAAAAAAAAAAAAAAAAAAAAAAAAAAAAAAAAAAAAAAAAAAAAAAAAAAAACAAAGAAATTGGAATTCTAGAGGGGGGAAAAACCCCCTGGGATTGGAATTCCAGAAGAATCTGGGATTGGAATTCCAGAGGGGAAAAGATTTGGAATTCCAGAGGGGGAAAAAATTAAATTGGATTTGGAATTCCAGAGGGGAAAAATTTTGGATTGGGATTCCGTAAGGGGAAAAAAAGTGGGGTTGGGGTTTCAGGAAAAAATGGATTTGGAATTCCAGAAGGGGAAAATAAATCTGGGAATCCAGAGGGGGAAAGGAACTGGGATTGGGATTCCAGGAAAGACTGGGATTGGAACTGCAGAGGGAAAAAAAATAATTTGGGATTGGGATTCCAGAAAGGGGGGAAAAAAACCGATTGGAAAACCCCAAATTCCAAACAAATTGGGATTCCAGTGGGGGAAAAAAATTTTGGACTGGGAATTCCAGAGAGGAAAAATTTGGGATTTGGGATTCCAGGAAAATCTGGGATGGGGATTCCAGAATGGAGAGAAAACCTGGGATCGACATTCCGGGAAAAACTGGGGTTGGAATTCCAGACAAAATTGGAATTGGAATTCCAGAATGGGGAGGAAACCTGGGATTGGAATTCCAGAAAAATCCGGGATTGGGATTCCAGATGGGGGAAAAAAAATATTTGGGATTGGAATTACAGAAGGGAAAAATCTGGGATTGGAATTCCAGAAAAAATCTGGGATTGCAATTCCAGAGGGGGGAAATAAATTTGGGATTGATATTCCAGAAGAAATCTGGGATTGGGGATTCCAGGAAAAAACTGGGATTGGAATTCCAGAGGGGGAAAAAAAGAACAAACCCAAAACACCAAATTCCAAGCAAATTGGAATTCCGGGGGGGGGGGGAATCAGGTTTGGAATTCCAAAGAGAGGAAAAATTTGGGATTGGAATTCCTGAAAAATTCAGGATTTGGGATTCCAGAGAAGGAAGAAAAATCTGGGATTTGGTATTCCAGAGTGGACGGGGGGGAAATTTGAGATTGGAATTCCAGAGGGGGGAAAAAAATAAAAATTTGGGATTGGAATTCCTGAAAAAATGGAGATTGGGATTCCAGAGAGGGTGGGGGAAATCTGGGGTTGGGATTTCTGGGAATTTTTTTGGGGATTTCAGAGCTTTTCCCCCTTTCAGGAGCCTCAGGAGAGGAAGAGGAGGAGGAGGAGGAAGAGGAGGAATCCCGGGATGAGGCGGCTCCCCCCTGGATGAGGCCGCATCCCATGGAAGCTTCCGGAATTCCGGGGATTTTCTTGGACTGGCTGCGCACAGAATTCCCATTGGGAGCACAGAATTCCCAATAAATTCCCAGTGGGATTGGGAGCTCTGGCCTGAATTCCCACCTGGAAAAGAGAATTCCCATTTAATTCCCAGTGGGATCAGAGAATTCCCACCTGGAGCAGAAAATTCCTGCAGAATTCCTGCCTGGATCTGAGAATTCCCACCTGGAAGAGAGAATTCCCACTGAATTCCCATTGGGATCAGAAAATTCCCAATAATTTCCACCTGGATCGGAGAATTCCCCAGTGGGATCAGAGAATTCCTGTTAAATCCACTGTTAAATCCAAATCCAGCCCAAATCTGGGGGATCCACTCAAAAACTCAACAGGATCGACCACGGGATCCCAAATCCACCCAAACCCACCCAAAAACCCAACGGGATTGACCCAAACCCAACGGGATTGACCCAAACCCTCCCAAAAACCCAACGGGATTGACCCAAACCCAACGGGATTGACCCAAACCCACCGGGATTGACCCAAATCCACCCCAAAAACCCAACAGGATTGACCCAAACCCAACGGGATTGACCCAAACCCACCCAAACGCAACGGGATTGACCCAAACCCACCCAAACCCAACGGGATTGACCCAAACCCACCGGGATTGACCCAAATCCACCCCAAAAACCCAACAGGATTGACCCAAATGCATCCCAAACCCAACAGGATTGACCCAAACCCAACAGGATTGACCCAAACCCACCGGGATTGACCCAAATCCACCCAAACCCACCCAAACGCAACGGGATTGACCCAAACCCAACGGGATTGACCCAAACCCCACCCAAACCCAACGGGATTGTCCCAAACCCACCGGGATTGACCCAAATCCACCCCAAAAACCCAACGGGATTGACCCAAACCCAACGGGAGTGACCCAAATCCACCCAAAAACCCCAACGGGATTGACCCAAAACCAACGGGATTGACCCAAATTCATAAAACCCAATGGGATTGACCCAAACCCACCCAAAAACCCAACGGGATTGACCCAAATGCATCCCAAACCCAACAGGATTGACCCAAACCCAACGGGATTGACCCAAATCCACCCAAACCCAACGGGATTGACCCAAAACCAACGGGATTGACCCAAACCCAACGGGATTGACCCAAACCCACCCAAAAACCCAACAGGATTGACCCAAACCCAACAGGATTGACCCAAACCCAACGGGATTGACCCAAACCAAACGCGATTGACCCAAACCCAACGGGATTGACCGAAACCCTCCCAAATCCAACAGGATTGACCCAAACCCACCCAAACTCAACGGGATTGACCGAAACCTCCCAAACCCAACAGGATTGACCCATACCCAACGGGATTGACCCAAATCCACCCAAACCCAACGGGATTGACCCAAACCCAACAGGATTGACCCAAATCCACCCAAAAACCCAACGGGATTGACCCAAACCCACCCAAAAACCCAACAGGATTGACCCAAAACCACCCAAAAACCCAACAGGATTGACCCAAATCCAACAGGATTGACCCAAATCCAAAGGGATTGACCCAAACCCACCCAAACTCAACGGGATTGACCCAAACCCACCGGGATTAACCCAAACCCACCCCAAAAACCCAACAGGATTGACCCAAACCCAATGGGATTGACCCAAACCCACCCAAAAACCCAACGGGATTGACCCAAATGCATCCCAAACCCAACGGGATTGACCCAAACCCAACGGGATTGACCGAAACCCTCCCAAACCCAACGGGATTGACCCAAACCCACCCAAACCCAACGGGATTGACCCAAACCCAACGGGATTGACCCAAATCCACCCAAAAACCCAACAGGATTGACCCAAACCCACCGGGATTGACCCAAACCCACCCAAAAACCCAACAGGATTGACCCAAACCCAACGGGATTGACCCAAACCCAACAGGATTGACCGAAACCCTCCCAAACCCAACGGGATTGACCCAAACCCAACGGGATTGACCGAAACCCTCCCAAACCCAACGGGATTGACCCAAACCCAACGGGATTGACCGAAACCCTCCCAAACCCAACGGGATTGACCCAAACCCAACAGGATTGACCGAAACCCTCCCAAACCCAACAGGATTGACCCAAATGCATCCCAAACCCAACGGGATTGACCCAAACCCACCCAAACTCAACGGGATTGACCCAAACCCTCCCAAACCCAACAGGATTGACCCAAATCCAACGGGATTGACCCAAACCCAACGGGATTGACCCAAATCCACCCAAACCAAACGGGATTGACCCAAACCCTCCCAAATCCAACGGGATTGACCCAAACCCAACAGGATTGACCCAAAACCAACGGAATTGACCCAAACCCACCCAAAAACCCAACAGGATTGACCCAAACCCACCGGGATTGACCCAAACCCAACGGGATTGACCCAAATCCACCCAAACCCAACGGGATTGACCCAAAACCAACGGGATTGACCCAAACCCACCCTAAACCCCAACAGGATTGACCCAAACCCAACCGGATTGACCCAAACCCAACGGGATTGACCCAAACCCAACAGGATTGACCGAAACCCTCCCAAACCCAACAGGATTGACCCAAACCCACCGGGATTGACCCAAACCCAACGGGATTGACCCAAATCCACCCAAACCCAACGGGATTGACCCAAAACCAACGGGATTGACCCAAATCCACCCAAACCCAACGGGATTGACCCAAAACCAACGGGATTGACCCAAATCCACCCAAAAACCCAACAGGATTGACCCAAACCCAACGGGATTGACCCAAACCCACCCAAAAACCCAACAGGATTGACCCAAACCCAACGGGATTGACCCAAATTCATAAAACCCAATGGGATTGACCCAAACCCACCCAAAAACCCAACGGGATTGACCCAAATGCATCCCAAACCCAACAGGATTGACCCAAACCCAACGGGATTGACCCATATCCACCCAAACCCAACGGGATTGACCCAAAACCAACGGGATTGACCCAAACCCAACGGGATTGACCCAAATTTATAAAACCCAATGGGATTGACCCAAACCCCACCCACCCACTTAAGCTCCACCCACACCTTTAAGCTCTACACATGCCCTTAAGCTCCACCCACCCCTTTCATGCCCCACCCTTCCTTTATGCCCCACCCACCTTTTAAAGCCTCGCCCACTATTTGAAGCCCCACCCACTCCTTTAAGCCCCATCTATCTCTAAGTCCCACCCACCCTTAAAGCCCCACCCCTTTCTTTAAGCTCCACCCACCTTTTAAGCCTCACCTACCCATTGAAGCCACACCCCACTGTTTAGGCCCCACCCAACATTTAACCCACCCAATCCCTTCAAGCCCGAACCCACACCTTAAAACCCCGCCCACATCTTTGGGCCACACCCATGCAACTAAGCCTAACCGACCATTTAAAGCTCCACCCCCTCTTTAAAATCCACCCACTGCATTAAGCCCCACCCACCCCTTTAAGCCCCACCCACCCCTCTAAGCCCCACCCATTTAAGCCCTACCCAGTCAGTTTGGCCACACCCACCTCTTCAGCCCCACACGCTCCATTTAAGCCCAGCCTATTCCTTTAAGCCCCACCCACTCATTTAAGCCCCACCAATTCCTTTAAGCCCTGCCCACTTCTTTAAGCTCCACCCACCTGGTAAGCCCCACCCACCTATGTTTATGCCCCACCCATCCCTTTAAGCCACACCTACCCATTTAAGCCACACCCCTCCGCTTAAGCACAACCCAACATTTAATGCACCTAATCCCTTTAGGCCCCACCCACCTCTTTAAGCCCCACCCACATCTTTAAGCCACCCCCACTCATTTTGGCCCCACCCACCCCTTTAAGCCCTGGCTATTCTTTTAAGACCCACCCACCACTTAAGCCCCACCCTGTCCCCTTAAGCCCACCCACCCATTTAAGACCCACCCATCCCTTTAAGCCCCACCCACATCTTTAAGCCACACCCACCCTGTTAAGCCACACCTATTCTCATTAAGCCACACCCATCCCTTTAAGCCCCATCCACCTTTTAAAGCCCCCACCCACCTCTTTAGGACCCACCCATTCCTTTAAGCCCCACCCACCACCCTAAGCTCCACCCATTCTTTTAAGCCTCACCCACTCCTTAAAGCCACACCTATTCCCTTTAAACCACACCTACCTATTTAAGCCCCACCCATGCTTTTGGCCCCACCCACCGATCCCTTTAAGCCCCACCCACCCTTTAAGCTCCACCCACTTATGCCACACCCGCCCCTTTTAAGCCCACTCCATCCATTTAAGCCCCACCCACATATTTAAGGCCCACCCACTCACTGAAGCTCCATCCACTCATTTAAGACCCACCCACCATTAAATCCAGCTAATGCCTTTGAGCCCCACCCACCCTTTTAAGCCCCACCCACCTTTTGAGCCCCACTCACATATTAAAGCCCCTCCCACCCTCTTAGGCGACACCCACACTTTAAGCCCCACTCATCTCTTTAAGCCACACCCACCCCTTTAAGCCCCTCCCATTCTTTTGGCCACTCCCTCCCCTTTAAGCCCCACCCAGTCCTTCATGCCCCACCCACCTTGTGCTCTGATTGGCCAGGACCTCCAGTGCCCAAAGCACGGCCTCTGGGCCGTGGCGCCTCAGTACAGCCTGTAGGGGGCGCCACGTGTAAGAGCAGAGGGCGTGGCCTGGGCAGAGCCACGCCCCCTTCCCCAGCCAGCCACGCCCACCTCAGCCTGTTCCGACCAATCCGGAGCCTCCTGAGCCTTCCGGGGGTGATTTGCAGCTCTGGGGTTCATTAATTAATTGATTAATTGAGGGGTTAATTAGGGGTTAAGGAGGAAAGAGTGTGGTTTACCTGTGTGGGCGCGGCCTCTGGAGCTCTGCCTCCCTGGCCTTGCACAGGGCCTTGATTGACACCTGCGGAGGGGGAGGGGTTGGGGGAATTTGGGGATTTTTGGGGGGTCCTGGGCTGATTTTGGGGTCCCTGAATGGTCTCCAGGCCCCGCCCACCATGTCAGGCCCCGCCCACTCACCAGCACTTCCGGCTCTGCCCCCGCGGCCAAGATGGCCGACAGCTCCGCCCGGGATTGGCCCGGCCTGAGGGGACCCAAAAGTCTTTTAAAATACCCAAAATCTTCTCAAAATGGCCCAAAATACCCCAAATTTACCCATAATCCACTCAGGAACTCCAAAAATCCCATCAAGAACCCCAAAGTCTCCTCAAAATCAACCAAAACGCCTCAAAATTTCTTCAAAATCCCCCCAGATCCCCTTAGGAACAAAATCCCCCCAAAATCCCTCAAATCCCCCCAAAATCCCTCAGGGACCCCAAAATCTCCCCCAAATTCCAAAAAAATCCCCTCAGAAAACCCAAAATCCACTCAGGAACCTCAAAAATCCCCCCAGAAAGCAAAAATTGCCTCACAATCCCCCAAAATCACCTCAGAGACCCAAAACTCTGATCAAAATTTCCTCATAATCCTCCAAAATCTGAAAATTCCCACCAGGGACCCCAAAATCCCCTCAGGAACCAGAAAATTCTTCAAAAATCCCCTTATGGACCCCAAAACCTCCTCAAAACCCTTCAAAATTTCCCAAAATCCCATTAGGAACACAAAATCCCCTCAAAATGCTTCAAATTGTCTCAAAATTCTCCCAGGAACCCAAAACCCTCAAAAAATGCTTCAGGGACGCCAAATTCTCCTCAAAATGCCCCAAAATCTCCTCACAATCCCCGAGAGACACAAAAAATCTCTTGAAAACCCTTCAAAATCCTCCCAAGTCCCAGAGAATCCTCCAAAATCCCCTCAAAAATCACCCAAAATCCCCTGAAGGCCCCAAAATTCAGTCAGGGACCAAAAAATCTAAAAATCCCCCAAATTCCCCCACTGCCCATATAAGGAAACACTGCAGGGCCCCGCCCCTTCCACCCTGCCCCTTCAGGCCCCGCCCCTTTCACCTTTTATGGGTTGCCCTCAGCGCCCCCTCGTGGCCGTCCTGCAGCCCAGCCGGGCCCGGCTCCGCCCCCAGCAGCCGAAGCTCCGCCCCTCGCTGAAGCTCCGCCCACCGCCGCCTCTGCGCCTCCTCCAGCGAGGCGTCTGGCAGGGAAAGGGGGACCCCAAAGGTTTGGGGTGAGAACCCCCAAATTTGGGGTTTGGGGGGTCTGGGACCCCTAAATTGAGGGAGGGCACCCCGAAATTGGGGTGAGGGTCCCAAATTTGGGGTTTAGGGGGATCCTGGGACCCAAAATACTGGGAAAGGGAACCCCAAAATTGGGGTTTGGGGGGTTCAGAGACCCCAAATTTGGGGTTTAGGGGGGGTCTGGGACCCTAAAATTGGGGAAGGGACCCCAAAATTGGGGTTTGGGGCGGTCAGGGACCCCAAAATTTGGGATTTGGGGGCTTCTGGGAGCCCAAAACTGGGGAAGGGGACCCCAAAATTGGGGAAGGGACCCCATAAGTTTGGGGGTGGAGGACCCCAAAATTGGGGTTTGGGGGGGTCTGGGACCCTAAAATTGGGGGAGGGTCCCGAAAATTTGGGGGTGGTGACCCCAAAAATGGGGTTGGGGGGGTCAGGGGATCCCAAATTTGTGGTGGAAGCCCCCAAATTTGGGGGTTGAGTGGGTCAGGGACCCCCAATTTGGGGTATTGAGAGGGCCAAGGATCCCAAATTTGGGGTCTTGGGAGGTCAGGGACCCTAAAAATTGGGAAGGGGCCCCAAAACTGAGGGTGGGGGGGTCATGGGGCTCTAAGATAGGGAAGGGAACCTCAAATTTGGGTTTGGGGTGGGCCAGGGACCCAAAATTTGGGGATTTTGAAGGGTGAGGAGCCCCAAAATTGGGGTTTAGGTGCATCAGAGACCCTAAAATTGGAGTTTCAGTTCATCAGGGACCACAAATTTTGGGTTTTGGGAGCATCAGGAATCCCAAATTTGTGGTGAGGACCCCAAAATTGGGATTTAGGGGGGTCATGAGACCCCAAAAATGGCGCGGACCCCAAAATTTGGGGCTGGGGAGACCCCGAAATGGAGGTTTTGAGGTAGGAACCTTTGTGCGGGGGCCGCGTTTCCGGCCGGACTCACCGAGGTGCCGCGCCGTTTCCTGTGCGTCCGCAATGGCGTCCCCCAGGTCCCGCACCTCCTTCCGGAGCCGCTCCACGGCCGCGCGCAGCGCCCCCTGCTGGCCCGGCCGAGCCGGAGCGGCCTGCGCCAAAACGGCCCAAAAGGGACAGAATTCAGCCAAAATTCACCCAAATTACCCTGAGAGTGTGCCCAGGGTCGAACAATACCCAAAACTCCCGAAGTTTGGGGGAAACGCCATAAAAAATCCAAAATTCCACAAAAATGAGGCTCAAAATTGACCCCGAATCCACCAAAAAAATCCCCAAAGTCCCCCCAAAATTCCCCCCAAAAAATCCCCAAAATTTCCCCAAAACTTCCCAAAATTCACAAAATTTCTCTAAAAAATCCAAAATTCCCCCAACAAAAATCCCAAAACTTCCCCAAAAGTTCCACCAAAAATCCCCAAAATTTCCCCCCAAAATCCACAAAATTCCTCTAAAATATCCCAAAAACCCCAAAATTTCCCCAAAAAAGCCCAAAATTCCCCCCCAAAAATTCCCAAAAACCCCCAAAATTCCACAAAAATGAGGCTCAAAATTGACCCCAAATCCTCCCAAATTCACCCAGATATCCCTGAGATTGCCAAAAAATCCCAAAAACTCCCCGAAGTCTTTTCCAAAATTCCCCAAAAATCCCCCCAAATTTTCCCTAAAAATCCCCAAAAATATCCTTAAAATTCCCCAAAAAATCTCTCAATCCTAAAAAAATCACAAGTTTTCCTCAAATTTCCACAAAATCCTATAAAAATCATAAATTAAACCCCAAAAATTCCCATTTCAACCCAAAAAAATCCCCAAAACTCCCCCTAAAACACCCCCAAATCCCCAAAAAATCCTCAAAACTTCCCCCAAAACATCCCCAGAAATCCCTGAGATTGTCCCCAACCCCCTCACGATTCCCAAAACTCCGAAAAAAGAGAAAATCCCACAAAAAGACCCCCAAAATTCAACAAAAATGAGGCTCAATATTTATGGGAGGCTCCAATTTTAGGAATTCTCCAAAATTTTGGGGAATCTCCCCCAAATCTCCCCCTCACACACATTGAGGGAACCCCAAATTTTGAAAGAAGTCCCAAAAAAATCGTCCCAAATTCACCCCAAATCCCTTAGATTGTCAAAAAATCCCAAAAATTCCTCAAAAAAAATCCAAAATTTCCCCAAAATCCTTTAAAAAAACACATATTAAACCCCAAAAATTCCCATTTCAACCTCCAAAATCCCCAAAATTCCCCCTAAAATTTCCCCCCCAAATCCCCAAGATTTCTCAAAAAAATGCCCCCCCAAAATTCCTCCCAAAAATTCCCCCAAAAATCCCTTTTAAATCCCCAGAACTTCTCCAAATCCCTACCAATATTCCCAAAATTCCCACAAATCCCAAAAAAATTGTCCAAAAATTTTGCATTTCGCCCACAAAAAAAATCCCATTTCAAGCTACAAAACTCCCCTGGACCCCCCAAAATTCCCTCAAATCCCCTCCAAAAATCCCCCAAAATCCCCCAAAATCAAAAAAAATCCCTTAAAATTCCTGAAAATTCCCCAAAAATCCCAAAATTTCTCCAAAATGTCCCCAGATCTGAGGGAACCCCCCCAAGTTTTGGGTTCCCCACCCCAAATCTGACCCCAATTGCCCCTCAAGTTTTGGGGTCCCCCTCACCTCCAGCTCCTGCAGGTGCCCGTACCTGAACCCCGAGTTAAGGAACAATTTGGGGATCCCCCAAAAATCTCCCCTTCAATTTTAGGTTGAACCCCCAAATTTGGGCACCGTCATCCCAAATTTTGGGGTTTCCAGAATTTTTCTATCCCAGGAACCCCCAAATTTTTGAGGATCCCCCAAAATCTCGGATACAAACGCAGATTTCCTCGGATCTTCTTCACGTTCCTGTGGGGATACCCCAAAAGTTCTGTGAGGGGAGAACCGGGAAAAAGAGCGGGAAGATGGCGCGGGACATGATGGGAGCTGTAGTTCGGGGGGGTGGGGCCTGCAATGATGCTCTTTGGGCGGCGCGGGGCGTGATGGGAGCTGTAGGCCGGCTATAATAGAACTCAGTGGGGCGTGGGGCATGATGGGAGCTGTAGGCCGGCTATAATAGAACTCAGTGGGGCGTGGGGCATGATGGGAGCTGTAGGCTTGGCTATAATGGAACTCAGTGGGGCGCGGGGGATGATGGGAGCTGTAGGCTTGGCTATAATAGAACTCAGTGGGGCGTGGGGCATGATGGGAGCTGTAGGCTTGGCTATAATGGAACTCAGTGGGGCGCGGGGGATGATGGGAGCTGTAGGCTTGGCTATAATGGAACTCAGTGGGGTGTGGGGGATGATGGGAGCTGTAGGCTTGGCTATAATGGAACTCAATGGGGCGTGGGGCATGATGGGAGCTGTAGGCTTGGCTATAATGGAACTCAATGGGGCGCGGGGGATGATGGGAGCTGTAGGCTTGGCTATAATGGAACTCAGTGGGGCGCGGGGGATGATGGGAGCTGTAGGCTTGGCTATAATGGAACTCAGTGGGGTGTGGGGGATGATGGGAGCTGTAGGCTTGGCTATAATGGAACTCAATGGGGCGAGGGGGATGATGGGAGCGGTAGGCTTGGCTATAATGGAACTCAGTGGGGCGCGGGGGATGATGGGAGCGGTAGGCTTGGCTATAATGGAACTCAGTGGGGCGCGGGGGATGATGGGAGCTGCAGGCTTGGCTATAATGGAACTCAGTGGGGCGCGGGCGATGATGGGAGCTGTAGGCCCGGAAAGCATCTCCCCCTCCTTCCCCTTAAATTTTGGGGTCCCCTTTCAATTTGTGGGGTTTTTCACCCTCCCCAATGTTGGGGTCCCCCCTCACCGCTGGTTCCGGACGTGGCGGATGACGTAATCCCAAATGGGGGCTGTGGGGCCGGAGCAGAGCCTGCAGGGGAGGGAATTGGGGCACCCCAACATTTGGGGGTGACCATAAAATTCACCCAGGAGCCCAAAATTCACCCAGGAACCCGAAAATCACCCCCAGGAATCCCCAAATCCACTCAGGATGCCCTAAAAGAGACCCCAAAAGGACCCCCAAAACCACCCCAGGACCTTCCAAAGAGACCCCAAAATCCCCCCAGGACCCCTCAAAAGTACCCCAAAACTCCCACAGGACCACCCAAAAGGACCCCAAAATGCCCCCAGCACCCCTAAAACCCCCTCAGGACCCTCCAAGGGGACCCCAAAACCCCCCAGGACCCTTTAAAAGGACCCCAAAACTCTGTCAGGACCCCTCAAAACCCAGCCAGTACCCTCCAAGGGGATCCCAAAACGCCCCAGGATGTTTCAAAGGTGAAATAAGCAGGGCCAGGAGACTTCTTCTCCTTTTTCAATGCCTTTATTAAAAGTGATCAGCTCAGGATTGGGTGGCTCGACGGGTCTGCAGTCTCCGTCGTCTTCCCGGGCGACTCAGAGGAGGAGGATATGCGCAGCTCTGTCCGCAAGGGGCAGAGCTGGGGATCAAGTCCTCGTGGGAGCCTTTAGGGCCTGCTGATCCCGTCAGATGGTACCTTTGCCAGCTCAGTCAGCCTGGTCTCACCGCCGGGGTCGTCTCTCTTGGTCAGGGCGAGAGGCTCTGAAGGTGTTTTGCATCTCTGCAGGTTCAGCATTCGGCTCTTCACGTCTAGACATCACTCCAGTCTCTCAACTCTTAGGTGGCTCGTTGTTTTGGGGTTTTCTCCGTACACCGGGGGACCCATGCTGCATTGTGGTCTTGGAGTCACTTTGCATAGCCCCCCCCACCTTCTCAGGTCTCTTCTACTGTTCGGGAAGGTTCCCACCCTTCTGGGAAAGGTACAACTTAGCCTCGGGCGAGGCTCTGCTGATACAAAAGGAGCGATTAGCCACAACGACTCGTGATTACAATAACAAAACACGAAGAACTTCAGCAGCTACCCGTGGTCTGGCTGCTTTTTGTAACTTTTTCTCACAAAAAAAATATTACCCGAATTTTGTTCATAACAAAAGGGACCCCAAAACCCCTTCAGGATCCCCAAAATTCCCCCAGGACCCTCCAAGGGGACCCCCAAACCCTTCCAGGACCTTCTAAAGGAACCCCAAAACCTCCCCAGTACTCTCCAAAGGGACCCCAAAATCCCCCCAGGACCCCCCAAAACCTCTCAGGACCCTCCAAGGGGACCCCAAACCTCCTCAGCCCCCCCCACATTCCCGCTCTCCCCTCTAGGAGCCCTCGGGGGGTTCCCACCCCCGGCACCCCAAAACCCCGCGGCCCCTGCCCGCCTCAGGGGGGTCCCCATGGGGGTCCCCGACTGGTCCCGACCTGCGTAGCGTGGCCGGGGAGGGGATGGCGGAGGGCGGCAGCTCCATCTCCTCCCGGAGCCAGCGCTCTAGCGCCTCCGCCATCATGGCCGGGGGGCACTGAGGGGAGCGAAAAACCGCGGGAAAAGCTCCGCGGGGCAGCACGGGAGTTGTAGTGCGGGAGGGGCGGGGCATTCAATGATGGGCTATGGGAGGCGCGGGGCATGACGGGAGTTGAAGGCAAGTAACTGGGGCGCTGTGGTGCGCGAGGGATGATGGGAGTTGTAGGCGTGGCTGTAATGATTCTCTAGGGGCGCGAGGGCTGGTGGGAGTTGTATGCGCGTTTGTAATGGGGCTCTATTGGTTATAATGATTCTCTATGGGGCGCGGGGGGTGGTGGGAGTTGTATGCGCGTTTGTAATGGAGCTCTATGGGTGATAATGATTCTCTTTGGGACTCTATGGGTTATAACGATTCTTTGTGGAGCGCGGGGGCTGATGGGAGTTGTATGCGTGTTTGTAACGGGGCTCTATTGGTTATAAAGATTCTCTATGGGGCGCGGGGTTTGGTGGGAGTTGTTTGCGTGTTTGTAATATAACTCAATGGGCGTCCCGGCGCATGATGGGAGCTGTAGGCCCGGAAGTTGCTCGATGGGGAACTTGGGGGTCTGGGGGCGCTTGGGCGTCCTAAAAGCCACTTATGGGTCAGAGGAGCCATTTAAGGGACACTCAAAAGGCAGCCGAGGGGAACTTTGGGTCTGAGGGCACTCAGGGTCACTTGGTGAGCTGGATCCTGGCTTTACCTGGCCTCTGTGGGGCGCGGGAGATGATGGGAGTTGTAGGCTCTGGGCAGCATGGGAATTGTAGGCGCAGACTGAGGGTCAGTGGGGCGGTGGGAGGTTTAGGGGGGCACCTGGGAGTCCGTGAGGGCAGTCGGAGGTCCTGAGTGAGGGCTGAGAGATCATTTAAGAATCCTGGGAGGCACTTGGGGGTCCGGGGGGACAACTGAGGAGCAACTTTGGGTTTGGGGGGACATTTGGGGGCGTGTACCGGGCACTCTGTGTGGCTGCGTGGCATGACGGGAGGTGTAGGCCCGGCTTCCATTAGACTCTATGGGGCCGCGGAGCATGAAGGGAATTGTAAGCCAGCCATCAATACTTACGTATGTGCCGCAGGGCACGACGGGAGCTGTTGGCCCCGCTTCAATGGCGCTCTAAGAGGCCGCGAGGCATGCTGGGAGCTGTAGTCCAGCCTTTAATAGCTCTCTATGCCGCCGCAGGGCATGACGGGAGTTGTAGTCGAAAAAAGACAAAATGGCGCGGCCTTTAGATACCGCCTTCAAGGCCGCTGATTGGTTGCAATCAATGGGGCTGGGAGCGATACTGGGTTATACTGGTTATACTGGGAGGGACTGGTGTGTACTGGTTATGCCGGTTACACTGGGAATGGGGCTGGGAGCGGTACTGGGTTATACTGGTTATACTGGGAGGGACTGGTGTGTACTGGTTATGCCGGTTACACTGGGAATGGGGCTGGGAGCGATACTGGGTTATACTGGTTATACTGGGAGGGACTGGTGTGTACTGGTTATACTGGTTACACTGGGAATGGGGCTGAGAGCGATACTGGGTTATACTGGGAGGGACTGGTGTGTACTGGTTATGCTGGTTTGTTCTGGTAGGGGGCTGGGAGCGATACTGGGTTATACTGGTTTGGACTGGTTTGTACTGGGAGGGACTGGCAATGGGGCTGGCAGTGGTACTGGGTTATGCCGGTTATACTGGTTTGTACTGGGAGGGGACTGGTTATACTGGTTATACTGGGAGGGACTGGTTTGTACTGGTTTGTACTGGTTATACTGGTTATACTGGTTATACTGGTTATACTGGGAGGCACTTGTTTGTACTGGTTTGTACTGGTGTGTTCTGGGAGGGACTGGGAATGGGGCTGGGTTACACTGGTTATACTGGTTTGTGCTGGTTTGTACTGGCAGAGACTGGGAGGGGCTGGTTATACTGGTTATACTGGTTTGTACTGGGAGGGACTGGGAGGGGCTGGGAGGTACTGGGGATACTGGTTTTTACTGGTTATACTGGTCTGTACTGGGAATGGGGCTGGGGATGCTGGAGTAGCTCTGAGTGCTGTACTGGTTATACTGGGAGGGACTGGGAGGGACTGGGAATGCTGGAAGATCTGTGAGTGTTGTACTGGTTATACTGGTTTGTACTGGGAGGGACTGGGAATGGGGCTGGGAGTGATACTGGGGATACTGGTTTGTACTGGTTATACTGGGAATGGGGCTGGGGGTGCTGGAATATCTGTGAGTGTGTTACTGGTTATACTGGTTTGTACCGGGAGGGACTGGGAATGGGGCTCATTTGCACTGGTTCATACTGGTTTGGACTGGGAGGGACTGGGTTATACTGGTTCGGACTGGAAATGCGGCTGGGGGGGACTGGGAGGGACTGGAGTACCTGTGAGTGATACTGGTTTGTACTGGTTATACTGGGAATGGGGCTGGGTTATACTGGTGTGGACTGGTTTGAACTGCGAGGGACGGGTCCATACTGGTTCCATACTGGTCTATACTGGTTTGTATGGATTTTTACAGGGTTTTTTGGATCCATACTGGTCCATACTGGTTTATACTGGTCCATACAGGTTTCTATGGATTTTAATGGATTTTATGGGGTTTTTTTGGTCCATACTGGTCCATACTGGTCCGTACTAGTCCGTACTGGTCCGTACTGGTTTATACTGGTCCATACTGCTTTCTATGGATTTTAATGGATCTTATGGTGTTTTTTGGTCCACACTGGTCGATAATGGTTTATACTGGACCACACTGGTCCCTACTGGTCCGTACTGGTCCCTACTGGTCCGTACTGGTCTGTACTGGTCCACACTGGTCCCTACTGGTCCACACTGGTCCGTACTGGTCCCTACTGGTCCGTACTGGTCCCTACTGGTCCTCACTCGTCCAAACTGGTCCGTACTGGTCTGTACTGGTCCCTACTGGTCCCTACTGGTCCGTACTGGTCCACACTGGTCCACAGTGGTCCACACTGGTCCGTACTGGTCCGTACTGGTCCCTACTGGTCCCCACTCGTCCAAACTGGTCCGTACTGGTCCGTACTGGTCCCTACTGGTCCGTACTGGTCCGTACTGGTCCGTACTGGTCTGTACTGGTCTGTACTGGTCCGTACTGGTCCGTACTGGTTCCAGGTTCATCGAGGATTCCCAGCTCGGTTTCGTCTCCCCGGGGTCTCTCCGGGGACTCCGGGGGCTCCAATTCCTGTGAGTGTCCCCACATGTCCCCAACGCTCTCACTGTCCCTAAATCCCCTCAATGTCCCCAAATGTCCCCTCACTGTCCCCAATGTCCCCTCACTGTCCCCAATGTCCCCAAATGTCCCCTCACTGTCCCCAATGTCCCCTCACTGTCCCCACTGTCCCCGTTTGTGTCCCCGCAAGAGTTTGGCCAACAACAACCTGGAGACTCTGCCCAGAGAGCTCCTGAGGGACATTGGGACACTGAGACACCTGTGGGTGACACCTGTGGGTGACACCTGTGGGTGACACCTGTGGGTGACACTGGGGACACTGAGACACCTGTGCGTGACACTGGGGACACTGGGGACACTGAGACACCTGTGGGTGACACCTGTGGGTGACACCTGTGGGTGACACCTGTGGGTGACACTGGGGACACTGAGACACCTGTGCGTGACACCTGTGGGTGACACCTGTGGGTGACACTGGGGACACTGAGACACCTGTGGGTGACACTGGGGACACTGGGGACACTGAGACACCTGTGGGTGACACCTGTGGGTGACATTGGGGACATTGGGGACATTGGGAGGATTTGGGGACACTTTGGGGACACTGGGGGGGGTTGTGGACACCTTGGGGACACTGGGGTGGATGGAGGGTCCGTGCCAGTGTTTTGTCCCTTTTTTGTCCCCTCGGTGCCACCTGGTGCCACTTTCCGTTCCTCGGGTGCCACCCCGGTGTCCCCAAGCGCCGCTCGATGGCCCCGGTGGCGCTCAGGCGCCATTTTGTGTCACTCGGTGCCACCTCGGTGCCACTTTGGGGCCTCTCGGTGTCACCTCTGGTGCCATTTTTGTCACTTTGGTGCCACTTTGGTGCCATTTAATGCCACTTTTTGCTAATTAAATGCCACTTTGGTGCCATTTGATGCCAGTTTTGTCACTTTAGTGCCACCTGGTGCCACTTAGTGCCACTTGGGTGCCACCTGGTGCTATTTAGTGCCTATTTTTGTCACTTTAGTGCCAGTGCAGTACCATTTTTGCCACTTCGGTGCCACTTTTGTCACTTTGGTGCCACTTTGGTGCCACTCGATGTCCCTTTGGTGCCACCTGGTGCCATTTTTTGCCACTTTTTGCCACTTTGGTGCCACTTAGCGCCACCTGGCACCGCCTGGTGACACTTTGGTGCCATCTGGTGCCACTTTTTACCACTTTAATGCCATTTAGTGCCACTCTGGTGCCATCTAGTACCACTTAGTGCCATGTAGTGCCACCTGGTGCCACTTGATGTCCCTTTAGTGCCACTTCGGTGCCATTTGGTGCCACCTGGTGCCACTTGGTGTCCCTTTAGTGCCATTTGATGTCACTCTGGAGCCATTTAGTGCCACTTTTTGCTAATTTAATGCCATTTAGTGCCACTTTGGTGCCACTCTAATGCCATGTAGTGCCACCTGGTGCCACCTGGCGCTGCTTAGTGCCACTTTGGTGCCACTTTTTACCCCTTTAATGCCATTTTTTGCCACTTTGGTGCCATTTAGTGCCACTCTGATGCCATGCAGTGACACCTGGCACCCCTGGCACCCCCTGGCACCCTTTGGTGCCACTTTGGTGCCATTTGATGCCACTTTTTACCACTCTAATGCCACTTAGTGCCACTCTGGAACCATCTGATGCCCCTTGGTGCCACTTGATGTCCCCGTAGTGCCAATTCAATGCCAATTAGTGCCAATGTAGTGCCACCGGATGCCACTTTTTGTCACTTTGGTGCCATCTGATGCCACCGGGTGCCACTCTAGTGCCATTTAGTGCCACTTAGTGCCACTCTAGTGCCATTTAGTGACACCTGGCACCCCTGGCACCGCCTGGCACACTTTGGTGGCACTTTGGTGCTATTTAGTGTCCCTTTGATGCCATTTTTTTAATTTAATGCCAGTTTTGCCACTTTGGTGCCACTTGGTGCCACTCTAATGCCATGTAGTGACACCTGGCACCCCCTGGTGACACTTTGGTGCCACCTGGTGCCACTCTAGTGCCACTGGATGCCATCTAGTGCCACCTGGTGCCATTGGATGTCCCTTCAGTGCCACTCTGGTGCCACTTAGCGCCACCTGGCACCCCCTGGTGCCACCTGGTGCCATTGTTTGTCACTTTGGTGCCATTTGGTGCCACTTAGGGCCCTTTAGTGCCACCTGGTGCCATTTTGTGTCACTTTAGTGCCCCTTTGGTGCCATTTAGTGCCACTTTTTGTCACTTTGGTGCCATTTGATGCCACTTAGTGCCACTCTAGTGCCATTTAGGGCCACCTGGTGCCACCTGGGTGACATTTGGTGCCATTTGGTGCCACTTTGGTGCCATTTTTTGTCACTTTGGTGCCACTTAGTGCCACTCTGGTGCCATTTGGTGCCACCTGCTGCCACCTGGGTGCCATTTGATGTCCCTTTAGTGCCATTTAGTGCCACTTTTTGTCACTTTGGTGCCATTTGGTGCCACTTAGGGCCACTCTGATGCCACTCTGATGCCACTGGTGACACTTGGATGCCACTTGATGTCCCTTTAGTGCCACTTTTTGCCGCTTTGCTGCCACTTAGTGCCGCCTGGCACCCCCTGGTGACACTTTGGTGCCCTTTGGTGCCACTTGATGTCCCTTTAGTGCCACTCTGGTGCCATTTAGTGCCACCTGGTGTCATTTGATGCCACTTTCTGTCACTCTAGTGCCACTTCGGGCCACTTTAATGCCACTTAGCGCCATCTTTTGCCCTTTAGTGCCACTCTAATGCCATGTGGTGCCACTTTGGTGCCACCTATTTGCATTTGGTGCCCTTTGGTGCCCCTTTGGTGCCACTTGGTGCCATTTTTTGTCACTTTGGTGCCACTTAGTGCCACTCTGGTGCCATTTAGTGCCACCTGGTGCCACCTGGGGGCCATTTGATGCCACTTTGGTGCCACTTTTTGCCATTTAGTGCCACTCTGATGCCATGCAGTGACACCTGGCACCCCTGGCACCCCCTGGCACCCTTTGGTGCCACTTTGGTGCCATTTGATGCCACTTTTTACCACTCTAATGCCACTTAGTGCCACTCTGGAACCATCTGATGCCCCTTGGTGCCACTTGATGTCCCCGTAGTGCCAATTCAATGCCAATTAGTGCCAATGTAGTGCCACCGGATGCCACTTTTTGTCACTTTGGTGCCATCTGATGCCACCGGGTGCCACTCTAGTGCCATTTAGTGCCACCTGGAGCCATTTTTTATCCCTTTAGTGCCACCGGGTGCCATTTGGTGCCACTTTTTGTCATTTTAGTGCCACTTGGTGCCACTTGATGTCCCTTTAGTGCCACTCTAGTGCCATTCGGTGCCACCTGGTGCCGCTTCGATGCCATTCAGTGCCATTTTTTGTCACTTTGGTGTCATTTGGTGCCCCCGGGTGCCATTTAATGCCACCTGGTGCCACTTTGGTGCCCTTTAGTGCCACTCTAATACCATGTGGTGACACCTGGGGCCACTTTGATGCCACCTGGCACCACCTGGTGACACTTAGTGCCACGTTAATGCCATTTTTTGCCACTTTGGTGACACCTGGTGCCACTCTAGTGCCACCTTTTGTCACTTTGATGCCATTTGATGCCATTTGGTGCCGCTTTTTGCCAATTCAATGTCACTTTGGTGCCACTTTGGTGCCATTTGGTGCCACTTTAACACCACTCAGTGCCACCTGGCACCCCCTGGCACCCTTTGGTGCCACTTTGGTGCCACTTTTTGCCACTTTAGTGCCACTCTAGTGTCATTTTTGCCACTTTAATGCCATTTAGAGCCACCTGGTGCCACTCAATGTCCCTTTAGTGCCATTTTTTGTCTCTGTGATGCCACTTTGGTGCCATTTAGTGCCACTTGGTGCCACTTTAATCCACTTTGGTGCCACCTGGCACCACCTGGCACCACCTGGCACCCCTTGGCACCCCTTTGATGCCACTTTAGTGCCACTTTTTACCACTTTAATGCCATTTAGTGCCACTTTGGTGCCACTTAGTGCCCCTCTGATGCCATTTAGTGACACCTGGCACACCTGGCGCCCCCTGGCGACACTTTGGTGCCACTTTGGTGACATTTGGTGCCTTTTAGTGCCACCTTTTGTCACTTTGATGCCACCTGGTGCAACTTCATGTCCCTCTAGTGCCACCTGGTGCCACTCAGGGCCACCTTTTGTCACTTTGGTGCCACCTGGCACCACCTGGTGACATTTTGGTGCCATTTAGGGTCACTTTGAGGCCAATTTTTGTCACTTAGTGCCACTCTGGTGCCATTTAGTGCCACTTTCGTGCCATTTTTTGTCACTTTTTTGCCACTTTGGTGCCATTTGGTGCCTCCTGGTGCCACTTAGGGCCCCTTTAGTGCCATTTTTTGCCACTTTAGTGTCACTTAGTGCCACCTGGCACCCCCTGGCACCCCTTGGCGACACTTTGGTGCCCTTTGGGGTCATTTGGTGCCATTTTTTGCCACTTAAATGCCATTTAGTGCCACTTTGGTGCCACTTAGTGCCACTCTAATGCCACGTAGTGCCACCTGGCACCCTTTGGTGACATTTAATGACACTTTGGTGCCACTTTGGTGCCATTTGATGCCACTTAGGGCCCCTTTAGTGCCGTTTTTTGCCACTTTGGTGCCACCTAGCGACACCTGGCACCCCTGGCACCCCTTTGGTGCCACTTTGGTGCCATTTGGTGCCATTTCTGTCGCAGTGACCTCCGGGGGAACGCCCTGCGCTGGCTCCTGGCCTGGGGCCGCGCCCGCCCCTCCCCCCCAGGGGGCCGCTGCCGAGCGCCCCTCCCCCACCTGGGCGTGGCCCTGGCGCAGCTCCGCCCCCAGCAGCTCCAGTGCCAGAGGCACGGTAACTGGGATGGACTGGGAGGGACTGGGGGGGAAAATCCGGGGGTTTTAGGGTTAAAAATGGGGATTTTAGGGGGGAAAATGGGGATTTAAGGGTTAAAAATGGGGATTTTTAGGGAGAAAATGGGACTGGGTTATACTGGGATGAACTGGGACAAACTGGGAGGGACTGAGAGGGACTGGGGGATGAAAATTTGGTGGTTTTAGGTAAAAATTTGGGGATTTAAGGGTTAAAAATTGGAATTTTAGGGGTGGAAATGGGACTGGGAGGGGACTGGGTTATACTGGGATGGACTGGGATGTACTGGGAGGGACTGGGAGGGACTAAAGGGAAAAAATCCGGGGATTTCTGGAAAAAAATGGGGATTTAAGGGTTAAAATGGGACTGGGTTATACTGGGATGGACTGGGAAGGAACTGGAAGGGACTGGGGGGAGAAAATCTGGAGGTTTTAGGTAAAAATTTGGGGATTTAGGGGTTAATAATGGGGATTTAAGGATTAAAAATCGGGGGTTTTAGAGGGGAAAATGGGACTGGGTTATACTGGGACGGACTGGGACGGACTGGGGGGGACTGAAGGGAAAATATCCGGGGGTTTTAGGGTTAAAAATGGGGATTTTAGGGGGGAAAATGGGGATTTAAGGGTTAAAAATGGGGATTTAGGGGTTAAAAATGGGACTGGGACAAACTGGGAGGGACTGGGAGGTGAAAATTTGGTGGTTTTAGGTCAAAAAGGGATTTAAGGGTTAAAAATGGGGACTTAAGGGTTAAAATGGGGGGATATGAGGGGTGGAAATGGGACTGGTTGCACTGGTTTGTACTGGGTTATACTGGGAGGGAACTGGGACAAACTGGGAGGGACTGGGAGGGAAAAAATCCGGGGACTTAAGGGTTGAAAATGGGAATTTCAGGGTTAAAAATGGGGATTTAGGGGTTAAAATGGGACTGGTTGGTACTGGGAGGGGCTGGGACAAACTGGGAGGCAACTGGGATGTACTGGTTTGTACTGGGGGGAGAAAATTTGGTGGTTTTAGGTCAAAAAAAGGGGATTTGAGGGGTGGAAATGGGGATTGAAGGGTTAAAAATGGGACTGGGTTGTGCTGGGAGTGTCCCCAAGCTGTCCCCGTGTCCCCAATGTCCCCAGCAATGTCCCCAGCCTGTCCCCAGTGTCCCTGGGGCTCTCCCTGGGGCTGTCCCCGTGTCCCCGGCGATGTCCCCAAGCTGTCCCTGGCTGTGTCCCCAATGTCCCCAAGCTGTCCCCAATGTCCCCAGCAATGTCCCCAGCCTGTCCCCAATGTCCCTGGGGCTCTCCCTGGGGCTGTCCCCGTGTCCCCGGCGATGTCCCCAAGCTGTCTCTGTGTCCCCGGGCTGTCCCTGGCTGTGTCCCCGTGTCCCTGGGGTGTCCCTGGCTGTGTCCCCAATGTCCCCAAGCTCTCCCTGGGTCTGTCCCCGTGTCTCTGGGACTGTCCCTGCATGTGTCCCCAATGTCCCCAAGGTGTCCCCAATGTCCCCAAGCTGTCCCTGGCTGTGTCCTCGATGTCCCCAAGCTGTCTCTGACTGTGTCCTTCTGTCCCTTGGGTGTCCCTGGCTGTGTCCTCGTGTCCCTGGGTGTGTCCCCAACGTCCCCAAGGCTGTCCCCAATGTCCCCAAGGTGTCCCTGGGTCTGTCCCTACAACTGTCCCCAGTGTCCCTGGGGGTGTCCCTGTGTCTCTGGCAATGTCCCCAAGCTGTCCCTGGCTGTGCCCCCAATGTCTCTGGGGCTGTCCCCAAGCTGTCCCCGTGTCCCCAGTGATGTCCCCAAGCTGTCCCCAAGTTGTCCCTGGCTTTGTCCCCGTGTCCCTGGTGGTGTCGCTAAGCTGTCCCCAATGTCCCCAATGTCCCCAAGCTGTCCCTGTGTCCTTGGGTCCATCCCCCTGTCCCCAGTGTCCCCAAGCTGTCTCTGGCTGTGTCCCCGTGTCCCTGGGAGTGTCCCTGGCTGTGTCCCCAATGTCCCCAAGCTGTTCCTGGGTCTGTCCCTAGAACTGTCCCCAATGTCCCCAAGCTGTCCCTGGGTCTGTCCCCAGTGTGTCCCTGCATGTGTCCTCAGTGTCCCCAAGCTGTCCCTGGGCTGTCCCCAAGCTGTCCCCAATGTCCCTGTGTCCATTCCTCTGTCCCCAGCAATGTCCCCAAGCTGTCCCTGTGTCTCTGGCTGTGTCCCCAGTGTCCCCAAGCTGTCCCTGGCTGTGTCCCCAATGTCCCCAAGGTGTCCCTGGGTCTGTCCCTAGAACTGTGCCCAGTGTCCCTGAGGGTGTCCCTGTGTCCCTGGCAATGTCTCCAATGTCCCCAATGTCCCTGTGTCCCTGGGGCTGTCCCTGGCAATGTCCCCAATGTCCCCAAACTGTCCCCATGTCCCCGGGTTGTCCCCAGCAATGTCCCCAAGCTGTCCCTGGCTGTGTCCTTGTGTCCCTGGGGCTGTCCCCAAGCTGTCCCCAATGTCCCCAAGCTGCACCTGTGTCCCTGTGTCCCTGGGGCTGTCCCCAATGTCCCCAAACTGTCCCTGTGTCCCTGGGGCTGTCCCCAAGCTGTCCCTGGCTGTGTCCCCTTGTCCCTGCGAGTGTCCCTAGGCTGTCCCCAATGTCCCCAGTGATGTCCCCGGTGTCCCCAAGCTGTCCCTGTGTCCCTGGCTGTGTCCCCAATGTCCCCAAGGTGTCCCCAATGTCCCCATTTTGTGTCCCCAGAGCTGCGGCCGTTCCAGTCTCTCAAGAATCCCAAATTTCCCCAGATTTCCCCATTTTTACCCAAATTTTGTGGTTTTTCCCCCAGAACTGCGTCCATTCCAGACTTTGCCGTTCTCGTCCCTCGGCGCTGCCTCCGTGTCCCCAATGTCCCCAATGTCCCCATTTTGTGTCCCCAGAGCTGCGACTGTTCCAGTCTCTCAAGAATCCCAAATTTCCCCAAATTTCCCCATTTTTACCCAAACTTTCCCATTTTTGACCAAATTTCCCGTTTTTTCCCCATTTTAAACCAAATTTTCTGATTTTTGTCCCCATTTTGTGTCCCCAGAGCTGCGACCGTTCCAGCCTCTCAAGAATCCCAAATTTCCCCAAATTTTCCCATTTTTAACCAGATTTTCCCATTTTTCTCCCCATTTTCTGTCCCCAGAGCTGTGACTGTTCCAGCTTCTCAAAAATCCAAAATTTCCCCAAATTTCCCCAAATTTTCCCATTTTTTTCCCCCATGTTGTGTCCCCAGAACTGCGGCCGTTCCAGTCTCTAAGGAATCCAAAATTTCCCCAAATTTTCCCATTTTTAACCATTTTTTGGTGTGAAAAACTCCAAATTTTCCAATTTTTGTTTCCCACTTTCTGTCCCCATTTTGTGTCCCCAGAGCTGCGGCCGTTCCAGCCTCTCAGGAATCCCAAATTTTCCCCTTTTTAACCAGATTTTGGTGTGAAAAACTCCAAATTTCCCCATTTTTAACCAAATTTCCCCATTTTTGTCCCCATTTTCTGCCCCCAGGGCTGCGGCCGTTCCGGTCTCCCAAGAATCCCAAATTTCCCCAAATTTTCCCATTTTTACCCAAATTTCCCGTTTTTTCCCCCAGAGCTGCGTCCGTTCCAGACGCTGCCGTTCTCGTCCCTGGGCGCCGCCCCCGCGTCCCTCGGGGGCCACCCCTGGGTGTTCGTGGCGCAGCCGGAGCTCGGCGCCAGCTCGGGGGCAGTTCCGGGCACAGAGCGTCGTCAACGGTGAGAGAAATGGGGGGAAAAAACGGGAAATTGGGAAAAATGGGGAAAACGGGGAATTTGGGGAAAAAACGGGGAAAAAATCAACAAAAAAATGGGGAAAAAATGGAGAAATAATGGGGAGAACAAAGGAAAAATGAGGGGGAGGTTCCGGGCTCAGAGCGTGGTCAATGGTGGGAGAAATTGGGGAAAAAAATGGGGAAATTGGGAAAAACGGTTAAAAAATGAAAATTGGGGAAAAAATGGGGACAAAATGAGAAAAAACGGGAGGAAAACGGGGGAAAGCAAAGGGAAAATGAGGGAGAAATGAGGGGGAGGTTCTGGGCACAGAGCGTGGTGAACGGTGAGAGAAATTAGGGGGAAAAACGGGGAAATTGGGAAAAATGGGAAAAATGGTGAAGAAATGGCAAAAATTGGGAAAAAAACGGGGAAAAAATGGGGGGAAATCAGGGAGAATAGGGGGAAAATGAGGGGCAGGTTCCAGGCTCAGAGCGTCATCAATGGTGAGAGAAATTGGGGGGAAAAACGGGGAAATTGGGAAAAAATGGAAAAAATGGTGAAGAAATGGCAAAAATTGGGAAAAAAACGGGGAAAAAATGGGGTAAAGCAAAGGAAAAAATTGGGAAAAAATGGGGAAAAAATGGGAAAAAATGGGGTAAAATGGGGAAAAATAAAGGGAAAATGAAGGGGAAGTTCCGGGCACAGAGCGTGGTCAACGGTGAGAGAAATCGGGGAAAAAAATGGGGAAATTGGGAAAAAATGAAAAAAATTTAAAACTGGGGGAAAATGGGGAAAAAACCAGAGAAAAATTGGGAAAAACAAAGAAAAATGGGGGAGAATGAGGGAAAAATGAGGGGGAGGTTCTGGGTGCTCATCATTATAACAGTGAGAGAAATGGGGGAAAATGGGGAAAATGGGAAAAAATTGGGGGAAAAATGGGGAAAACCAGGGGGAAAATGGGAGAGAAATGGAAAAGAAAGGGGGAAATGGGAAAAAGACCAAAGGAAAATTGAAAAAATGGGGGGAAAGGGAGAGGAATGGAGAAAAATAATTTAAAAATGGGGGGAAATGGGGAAAAGTGCTGGGAAATGGGGAAAAGCAGCAGGGAAGGAATGGTGGGAACCGGGCTGAGGGACAGCAAGGGCCCCGAGGTCACCGGTGTCCCCAACATCTCCAATGTCCCCAGTGTCCCATCACCCCAACATCTCCAGGGTCCCCAACATCTCCAATGTCCCCAGTGTCCCATCACCCCAACATCTCCAGGGTCCCCAACATCTCCAATGTCCCCAGTGTCCCATCACCCCAACATCTCCAGGGTCCCCAACATCTCCAATGTCCCCAGTGTCCCATCACCCCAACATCTCCAGGGTCCCCAACATCTCCAATGTCCCCAGTGTCCCATCACCCCAACATCTCCAGGGTCCCCAACATCTCCAATGTCCCCAAGGTCGCCATCACCCCAACATCTCCAGGGTCCCCAAGGTCCCCATCACCCCAACATCTCCAATGTCCAAACATCTCCAATGTCCCCAAGGTCCCCATCACCCCAACATCTCCAATGTCCAAACATCTCCAATGTCCCCAAGGTCCCCATCACCCCAACATCTCCAATGTCCCCAGTGTCCCATCACCCCAACATCTCCAATGTCCCCAAGGTCCCCATCACCCCAACATCTCCAATGTCCCCAAGGTCCCCATCACCCCAACATCTCCAATGTCCAAACATCTCCAATGTCCCCAAGGTCGCCATCACCCCAACATCTCCAGGGTCCCCAAGGTCCCCATCACCCCAACATCTCCAATGTCCAAACATCTCCAATGTCCCCAAGGTCGCCATCACCCCAACATCTCCGATGTCCCCAAGGTCGCCATCACCCCAACATCTCCAATGTCCCCAATGTGCCCAACAACCTCCATATTCCCAAAGTCCCCAAGGTCCCCAATGTCCCAAGGTCTCCAATGTCCCCAGTGTCCCCAAGGTCCTCAGTGCCCCCAATGTCCCCAAGGTCTCAAAGGTCCTCAACATCTCCAGTGCCTCCAAGGTCCCCAAGTCCCCAAGGTCCCCAATGTCCCCAAGCTCTCCAAGGTCCCTACTGTCCCCAAGGTCCCCAAGGCCCCATCACCCCAACATCTCCAATGTCCCCAAGGTCCCAAAGGTCCCCAACGTCTCCAATGTCCCCAAGCTCCCCAATATCCCCAGTGCCCCCAGTGTCTCCAGGGTTCCAAAGGTCCCCAACGTCTCCAATGTCTCCAAGGTCCCAAGATCTCCAACATCTCCAATGTCCCCAATGTCCCCATCACCCCAACATGTCCAATATCCCCAAGGTCTCTAAGGTCCCCAACATCTCCAAGGTCCCCAAACTTCACAAGGTCCGCATCAGCCCAACATCTCCAATGTGCCCAACATCTCCAATGTCCCCAGGGTTCCAAGGTCTGCAACATCTCCAACATCTCCAACGTCCCCGCTGTCCCCTCCGGGCTCGTCCCCGGCGTCCTGCCACCCCGTGGTGGTGGCCGACACGCCGCTCCTGGTGGTGGCCCAGCCGCGCGGCGGCTCCTGGGTGCGGCGCCGCTCGGGCTCCTCCTTCGTGCGCCGCCAGTCCCTGGGCCAGGGCCGCCTGCGCCGTCCCCACGCCGTCACCTCCGCCCGCCTGGGCGGCCGCCTCTACCTGGGCGTGGCCGACGGCTCCAAGGGCGGCGTCTCCGCCGTGTTCCGCCGGGCTTCCGGAGCCTTCTACCCGGCGCAGGCGCCGCGGCCGTGGCGGCGCGACACGCGCCTGGAGTTCCTGGAGCTGGGCGGCCGCGCGGCGCGGGTGGCCCGCGGCGCCGCCAGGAGGCCCCGGGCGTTCCTGCGGGGCGCCGGCGGCTTCGCGCCGCACGCGGACGTCCCGCACGCGCCCGACGTCTACGCGGCCGAGCGCTTCGGCGTGGAGGGCGGCGTGTTCCCGTGTCTCGCCCGGTTCCTGGGGGACGCCGAGGTGAGGAACGGGGTGGGTGGTGGAGGTGGTGGTTTGGGGGTTCATTGAGGTTGTGGGGGTCCATCGGGGTTATGGGGTTCCATCAGGGTCATGGGGTTATGGGGGTCCATCATGGTTATGGGGTTATGGAGTTCCATCAGGGTCATGGCGGTCCATCACGGTTATGAGGTTATGGGGGTCCATCAAGGTCATGGAGTGATGTGGTTATGGGGGCTGATCAAGGTCATGGGGTTATGGGGTTCCATCAGGGTCATGGGGTTATGTGGTGGTGGAGGTCGATCAAGGTAATGGAGTCATGGGGTTATGGGGTTCCATCAAGGCCATGGAGTTATGGGGTCCATCATGGTCATGTGGTTATGGGGCTCCATCAGGGTCGTGGGGATCCATCAAGGTCCTTGGGGTCCATCAAGGTCATGCTGTTATGGAGGTCCATCAAGGTCATGTTAGGTCAGCAGGGTCATGGAGTTATGGGGGTCCATCATCGTTATGGGGTTATGAGGGTCCATCATGGTTATGTGGTTATGGGGTTCCATCAGGGTCATGGGGTTATGGGGGTCCATCAGGGTCATGAGGTTATGGGCGTCCATCAGGGTCATGGGGTGATGTGGTTATGGAGGTCGATCAAGGTCATGGAGTCATGAGGGTATGGTATTCCATCAAGTTCATGAGGTCATGAGGTTATGGGGTTCCATCATGGTTATGGGGTTATGGGGTTCCATCAAGGTTATGGGATTATGGGGTCCATCAGGATCATGGGATCATGGAGTTCCGTCACGGTCATGAGGCCATGTGGTTATGGAGGTCCATCAAGACCATGGGGGGTAACCACGGTCATGGGGTTATGGGTTCCATCAAGGCCATGTGGTTATGGGGGTCCATCAAGGTCATGGGGTTATGGGGGTCCATCAAGGCTATGGGGTTATGGGGTTCCATCAGGGTCATGGGGGTCCATCAAGGTCCTTGGGGTCCATCAAGGTCATGCTGTTATGGAGATCCATCAGGGTCATGGGGTTATGGAGGTCCATCAAGGTCATGTTGGGTCAGCAGGGTCATGGAGTTATGGAGTTCCATGAGGGTCATGGGGTTATGGAGGTCCATCATGGTTATGGTTATGGGGTTATGGGGGTCCATCAGGGTCATGGGGTCATGTGGTTATGGGGTCCATTATGGTCATGAGGTCATGTGGTTATGGGGTTCTATCAAGGTCATGGGTCCATGGAGATCCATCAAGGTCATGTGGTCATGGGGGGTAACCAGGGTCATGGAGTTACGGGGTCCATCAGGGTCATGTGGTTATGGGGGTCCATCAAGGTTATGGGATCATGGGGTTATGGAGGTCCATCACGGTCATGGGTTCGTGGGGTTCCATCAGGGTTATGGGGCCATGTGGTTATGGGGGTTCATCAGGGTCATGGAGGTCCATCAAGGTCATGTTAGGTCATCAGGGTCATGGGGTTATGGAGTTCCATCATGGTCATGGAGTTATGGGGTTCCATCAGGCTCAAGGGGTTATGGGGTTCCATCAAGGTCATGGAGTCATGAGGTTATGGGGTTCCATAAAGGCCATGTGGTTATGGGGTTCCATCAGGGTTATGGGGTCATGTGGTTATGGGGGTCCACCAGGGTCATGGGGTTATGGAGGTCCATCAGGGTCATGGTGGGTCAGCAGGGTCATGGAGTTATGGGGTTCATCAAGGTCATGTGGTTATGGGGGTCCATCAAGATCATTGTGGGTCAGCAGGATCATGTGGCTATGGGGGTCCATCAGGGTTATGTGGTTATGGGGGTCCATCAGGGTTATGTGGTTATGGGCGTCCATCAAGGCCATGTGGTCATGGAAGGTCAGCAGGGTCATGTGGTTATGGGAGTCCATCATGGTTATGGGATTTTGGGGTGCCATCATGGTCATGGAGTTCCATCAAGGTCATGGGGTCATGGGGTTCCATTAAGATCATGTGGTCAAGGGGGGTCACCAGGCTCATGTGGGACCACCATGGTCATGATGGTCACCACATGGCCACGGGGGCCAACTGGGGTCACATGAGCCACCTCTGACCCCCTGACCCCATGTGCAGGTGGGTGATGGTGCTGGGAGGGCTCCAACCCAACCCAAACACCCCATGGTCCCACTGCGGACCCCATGATCCCATCACCCATCCCATGGTCCCACCACCACCCCATGGTCCCACCACCCATCCCATGGTCCCATCATCACCCATCCCATGGTCCCACCACCACCCCATGGTCCCACCACCCATCCCATGGTCCCACCACCCATCCCATGGTCCCAGCACCCATCCCATGGTCCCACCACCCATCCCATGGTCCCACTGCGGACCCCATGATCCCATCACCCATCCCATGGTCCCACCACCACCCCATGGTCCCACCACCCATCCCATGGTCCCATCATCACCCATCCCATGGTCCCACCACCACCCCATGGTCCCATCACCACCCCATGGTCCCACCACCCATCCCATGGTCCCACCACCCATCCCATGGTCCCAGCACCCATCCCATGGTCCCACCACCCATCCCATGGTCCCACTGCGGACCCCATGATCCCATCACCCATCCCATGGTCCCATCACCCATCCCATGGTCCCACCACCCATCCCATGGTCCCACCACCACCCCATGGTCCCACCACCCATCCCATGGTCCCATCATCACCCATCCCATGGTCCCACTGCGGACCCCATGGTCCCACCACCCATCCCGTGGTCCCATCAGACATCCCATGATCCCACCACCGCCCCATGGTCCCAGCACCCACCCCATGGTCCCACCACTGACCCCAAAACCCACCCCAAATCAACCCAACCAACCCAACCCATCCCAACCCACCCCATCCCATGCCAACCCAACCATGTCATGGTCCCAGCACCTACTCCATGGTCCAACTGCTGACCCAACCCCATGTCCAGGCGATGGCGCTGGGAAGGCTCCAACCCAAGACAACCCAACTCAACCCAACCATGGTCCTACCACCATCCCATGACCCCATCACTGACCCCACGGTCCCACCACTGACCCCATGGTCCCACCACCATCTCATGACCCCACACCCCCCTGGTGCCCAGGTGATGCGCTGGGAGGGCTCCAACCCGTCCCAACCCAACCCATGCCATGGTCCCACCACCATCCCATGACCCATCATCCACCCCATGGTCCCACCACTGATCTCATGACCCCATGATCCCACCATCCACCCCACGGTCCCATCACCATCTCATGGTCCCACCATCCACCCCATGGTCCCATCACCATCTCATGGTCCGTCCTCGTGCACAGGTGATGCGCTGGGAGGGCGCCAACCCAACCCAACCCAACGCAACCCAACCCAACTCATCCCATCCCATGGTCCCACCATCATCCCATGATTTCACCACCCATGCCATGGTCCCACCACCCATCCCCTGACCCCACCACTGATCCCCTGACCCCACCACTGATCCCCTGACCCCACCACCATCTCATGACCCCACCACCATCTCATGACCCCCCCACCACACCCAGGCGATGCGCTGGGAGGGCTCCAACCCAACCAAACCCAACCAACCCAACTCAACTCAACCCAACCTAACCCAACCCAACCATGCCATGGTCCCACCACCATCCCATGACCCATCATCCATCCCATGGTCCCACCACTGACTCTACCATGTCCAGGTGATGCCCTGGGGGCATTCCAACCCAACCTGACCCAACCCAACCCAACCCAATGAACCCACCCCATGGTCCCACCACTGGTCTCATGACCCCATTGTCCCACCACCCATCCCATCGTTCCACCAGCCATCCCATGGTCCCACCACCCATCCCATTGTTCCACCGCCCACCCCATGACCCCACCACCATCTCATGGTCCCCCCTGGTGCCCAGGTGATGCGCTGGGAGGGCTCCAACCCAACCCAAACCAATCCAATCCAATCCAACCACCCCATGGTCCCACCAACCACCCCATGGTCCCACCACTGATCTCATGACCCCACCCACATCCAGGTGATGCATTGGGAGGGCTCCAACCCAACCTTTTTTTTCCTAATAGAGCCAAAAAGATTCCTCTGCTTCTAATACTCTTTGTGAATAAAAACAGCTATCTACCTCTGTCCCTATGTTTCAGATGAGCTAAGAAAAACCAAAAGCTCTTTTTCTGTTTCATCTTTACTGACAGAAAAAAACTATCTTTAACAAAAAAATTTTCATTATCTCACTCTGTCTGAAGTGCCAGGTAAGATACAGATGGGAATTCAATGTTCAGCTTGCTCACCAGTCAAGGGTCACAATTTATGGTTTTCTCCTTCTCTTTATGAGTGGTTCTAAAGCTGTTGAATGAAATTCCCCAGCTACATCAGCATTGGTATGAAAAAAAAATACCAAAAGAAAGTTTCCACAAAATAACAAACACATCTCTTTTCTCAAACCATACTTTCCTGACTATATGCAGCCAACACAGAAATAACATAAAAACTTATTTCAAGTTAATAAGAACTTTGACAATTTTATTGGCTTCCACATAGCAGCAAGTCTAAAGGATGTAACTGCAGAAAATCCCAAGACTTCTGTGAAAAAAGGGGGGGATGATTTTGTTAGAAGTGTTAATGCACACCTTACCTGCTTTCATGAGTGCTTGCATTCTTAAAAAACAAGATTACAAAGGCTAGATATGCCTAGATAAAAATCCCAGCTGGCAAAGTCTACACTTGCAGCCTCAAACCAACACACAGGAATCCAACTGAGCACTGCATTTGATTTACTGCACGAGATTGAGAACATATCTTAATACAAATCCCTGCCAATATTATATTCCTTGCAATAGCATATTTCATACTCTTTTTCCAAATCTAATTTTTAAAGACTTACATAATCCTTCAACTTCCTTTTGGATATTAGCCTCTGTTCTGCTGCTTTTATTGGCTATTCAGCCTACACTTAAATATCTCTGTGCCTTACATTAAATATTTTTATCCATCCTCACTGTTTGTACCCTGCAGACATCTGCAGCCTATTGCTTTCTGCTTTGGTCATCATTACTTACTGCATTCTTTAGCCTTTATTTTTTCATTTTTTTCCTCAGATGTTTCCTGACTATTCTGGTCTCTAAGCACTCTCCAAATATTTCTAATCTAGTAGTGAAGAACTGAGCACAATCTTGCTAGCAATCTCCTCAGTCAGTAAGATGAAGTACTTCACTACTGATGTAAAATATTTTTCATAGTCTGTTTGAACTTAAATTCAGCTTACATTACAAACTTAGATACATTTTAGTGTTCATCTTGTTTTAGGAGAGTCTCAGGATTACCATTTTCAACATTTCTGTTACCTTTAACAATGGCAGTGGGAAAGGACAAGGGATAAGAGGAACATCTTGCAGCATAAAATAACATTTTTTACAGAAATGCAGAATTGATTTTCAGCCTCCTTTTGAGTGCCATTAGCACTCTATTGAAGACAACTCAGAGGTATCTTTAGTCCAAGTCCACTTTAAAATGGAGAAGAGACACCTGGCTTATTCCTAGGATAGCTAACACTAAAAGGCAAATAACGGGAACTTCAGGAAGAGCTGTGGCTTATCAGTTCCACAAAAATGCAACCAGTATTTCTAAACCAAATCAAACCTGTCTCCTCTGGAGAGCCTTTGTCATGTGGATTTACTGACCTGTGTTGGAATGGATTTGAGGAGTATTCTTCTGCACAGTCACAGGCTTTTTTATTTCTCCTCACCACTGTTTCTATTTTCAAATGGATTGCAGTATAATTTCTGCAATATAAAGTGGTTTTAAATTTAATTTATTACTTATCTCAGATATGAAGCTACACTTTAAGGAGCAACAGTAATTCATCTCCAGAACTGCAAAGTGAAAGAAGGAATCTCCTAAAGAGTAACTACTTCTAAAAATTGGTCGTAAGGTTTTTATGGTCTGTGCACAGAAAATAAACTGGAATTGGAAATAGATAGGGAATTGTTATTCCATGAGGGGCTACACATAAACTGCCAACCAACTGCTTTTCCTTCACGTGGTTTTGTAAGCATGGTCACCTAGAATCAGTCATGTCATTGCACTGCCCTTCCAGGCTGAACAGGAGAAGCAAGGCCACTTCCCATGCTGCTGTACTGTGAAGGAAACAAATGAATTAGGAGTCCCACTGGATTAGGACTTCCACTCTCGTTTCTGTCTCCTCGCCAGACTGCGCCCCCTGATGTGACTGAAGAGCAGGAGGGAGGAAGGCTCACTTTTGCTATCATGTTTTACAGTTAATGGCTTTGATTTCTAGATCTGTCTGCAGTTTGGTTTTTATTTGTTGGCCGTGAAAGTTTTATTCTGTTCTGTTAGCAGCAGGAAGCGGATGGCTAACTTGTCACTGAAAAAGCCCAGAATAAATCTTGCAGCAGCCACTCGTACACTGCTGCTGAATCAGGGCAGCTCTGCAGGAAGCTGTAATGCATTATTATTGTTTGTATTATTGAGGTGCTCGCTGAACAAGAAGAGCCTCTGACCAACAGAACTCACAATCCAAGGAAAGAGAGGGACTGACAGGACAGCAGCTCGTGTTTCCATGGCCAGATGGATCAACCCAACCACTGCAGAGTTTACGTTATGCTGACAACACTCAAAGTCTGCAGAATCACCTGCATTTTTATATTTTTCACATGCCCATGAAAATACTCACCTGCATTCCTAAAGTGTGTATTTTTCAGTACACAGAGGAAGACAGACTTTGCTAACCGTGTGGCTGTGAAGCAAGAATTACCTCAGTGCAGGCTGGCACACTGGGTGGACAAAAGCTTTTCTTATGGATTTCTTTGCACAGGAAGCCTTATGCTCAAGAGTAAATATATCTCTACATAATATAGCAAGTCAAGGGAAAAACCAGAAACAGCATTACCAAGTATTCAGTTAGATCACTTGATCTCAGGTGAGTGTCATTCCTTAAGTTTCATTTAAAAGAGCTCTTGAATCTGAAAACTCCATTGAGAACAGGAAAACACCATTGTCACATTAAGCCTATGGATAGCAAAGTGCTCACCACCACAGAGAAATATGGGGAATTTAGAAATCAAAACAAATTACTCTGATTTTCTGGAAAGATGCAAATGACTGAACCCACACTGCACACCATCTTACTTGGTAAAGCACCAGCAGATCTACAGAAGCCACGATTTCCTTTGGTTCTATCCTGAAGAAACCAAGGAGTGTATAACTAATAGTCAGATCAGGTGCTGGGGTACAAGAGCTTGAAGCAAATCAGCCTCTTTGCCCTCAAAGACCTCATGGGATTTACTATGCCAAGAAACACTTTCTGCAGTCTCTCTGACAATAAAAAACTGCAACTCAAATTCATTTTTCTTCTCTTAGCTACCTGCCACTGAATTTATAACAGCAGGAGATGGTGCAATCCTTGACATATTGCTGTCTCAAGACTCAGGTCTGCATTAAACATTTTTAGGTTTTCATGTACAGCGTCAGAGCATTACAATTAAAAACCAAACCAAACAAAAAAACTCCATCAGATTCAGTTACTCCAGTACTGCAAAACTAAACAGAGGGGAAAAAATACAGAAATTCATTTTTCAAAGAAAACCAAACACAAAATACCTGATGAAACAAACAAGAATTTCATCAAAAGCAGAACTAATGGAAACCACCGAATTTACAGGAATGAGGGCTGCAATCCCAAAACTGCATGCATGATTTTTGTCATAATCCACCATGGGTAAACTGCTAAATTAAACTCAGCACCAAGCTTATTCCATGGATTTGGAGGTGTCCAGCTCACACAGGTGCAGAACAGGAGGAAGAGGTGCACGAGGAATTACCAGCATTGCTCTGGCAGCCGTAGAAGTGTCACAGTCAGAGCAGAACCAGCACACCTGCATCCCTGTGACCCCTCTGCAGTCCTCTTGCTTTGGGAGAGGATTTTTATCATGCTTTCAACTTCAAACATCAGTATGATTTTAACAGAAAGAGCTGGGCTCTATTGAGCAGCAGTTGTGTTCATCTTACTAGACTAAAATTCACAGAGGCTGGCACATAAACCAAACTGCTTTTAGAAGTTAGATGTTATGGAGACTGACTGGTAGAATGTACTATATGCTGGTAGCAGCCCATAAAATATGTAAGACAATTTTTAGAACTTTTTTTTTAATTCTATCTCTCTACTGTCTCACAGTGTGCAATATTCCACACTACTACAGCTGACACAATATGCTCAAGTAAACCAGTCTCGCTAGGGCATCAGACAGCCACAGAGATATCCCAGTCAGTCATTTTCCTTCTCCTTGGCACTTCTGAAGAACTGAATGCACTTTTTACCTGCTATTTCCAACAAGTGAGTAAGAAACAGCTTAGGAGCTTCAGGTCAAATTAAGGAAGAAGGTATGCACACACACAGCAGACACATTCCACAATGGTATACAGGTATTACAGCTAACCAACTGGGAACCCAGAATGATTTAGCACAACAGAAGTTCATCATCATTAATGTCTCATGTAATTTAAAGATGTGATTAAAAAGATTTTTTAACGTCCCCGAAGCAAAGATTTATGGCTCAGTGGTTCTGCAGCTGACACATGTGATGACACATCTGTCATTTCTTTCTGATAACCTTCTACGTGATCCTACAGATAAAGAAGCAATCAACTTAGAGAGTTAGACTTCCTCCTGTGACAGGGACCATCCTTTGTCTTGACAATTCAAGCTTTCTGCCTGAACCTTTTAGTCCTTCTGCCTTAACACAATATATAGAGAAAATTCTGTTCCAAGGAAAATATTTAGGTCATTCTTGTGCACAAAAAGCTGAACAGCCGAATGACTGCACTTTTAAAATTTACAGCCAAGTGGTCTGCTTTGCCTTGGGAAGTTCTGGTTCCTTTCCATGCATGCTGCAGAGGGTGAAAAGATACTTAATGGGTTTTAAAAAACTGCAATAATTTAAGCAGTGGTGAGTAATGTGGATGAATTTAATACAGGGAATATACAATTAGCTCTTAGTGGGGAAATCTGTTATTAAACAGAACTATATGAAACAAAAGGTTAGGCCACCAATGTGACTAAGAAAGCAACAAAGAAGCGACAGCACTGGCTATGGAAAATGGAAGAGGACTGATCCAACCAAATACAAATGTTTATATTTGATGGCAGGCACTCTGGAAACAATTTATGAACAAGGCCACATACTTTTAAGGTGCAATTCACTTAACCAGGGCCTCCCTGAAGATCAGCTGTTTTTCCGTGTTTATGTCTACTGTGGGAATTTACAGGAGTAGCTCCATTAGAGGAGTCTGCCTTATAAACCTCAACATGCAGGCGAGATGAGAGACTGGATGGAGACTGAAGGGCTAGGAACTGATTCCTTTTGGCTGCACCCTCTCCATTAGCAGAACAACGTTTATCACAGCTCTTTTCTCCAGTGCTAGTGCTGGGAGACTGCAGCCTGAGCCTTGTACTGCCCACTGCCATGCACACGTACACCAACAGATGCACCGCCCAGGCACTCCCAAACCAGAATGATACATAAGGATCTATCAGCCCCTTCCAACAATGGATATGGTTAATATGAAGATTTTTCCTTGGCAATTATAAAGAATAACTACAGGTAGAGAAAAAGGTTAGGCTTACCTGAAGAGATCCCCATCCTGACTTCAATTCAGTTTCTTTTGAAAAGCACACAAAGGACCAGGCAGTCAAGAGGAGCTCAAACAGCTAATTATTAGGACAAAATAATTTGGTAGTGTTCTAATTTTTCATTTGAAAAACGTGATTAACTTTCAAGGAACTCCAGCAAGTGCACATACTGGGGAACTGAAGGGAAAGGTGGAAAGGTGCATGGCCTAGATCACCAGCACAGATTAACTGTCATCAGGAGAAAAACCCACATTTAATTTCCCCTCTTTCATCATCTGCTTCTCCCTTGAAAAATCTCAATGCTTTACAGTAATAAAAATTTCACCAAGAGTAACTCTAACAAAAGAAGATATTAAATTAGTAGACTGTCAGCCAGGACAATCACGGTCTATTAAGATAAACTTATTCTGTGGATATCTAGATAGATTTCTCTCTGTATGTCCATTTAAATGAATTATTTGCATGGCACATGCTCTTAAGTCTTTCTAAAAGAAACAAGGAAAATAAAATACAACATTGTCACAGCCTAATGGTCCCTCCTGCCAGACAGACAATAGGAGAGAAAAAACCACTGAAAAATGAATGTTGAGTTGATTATTACCAAGCTTATTTTCAAAGTGGGAGGCAATTAGACCATGGAAACATTCTCTTCCATTATCTCTATTTTACCAGAGGAAGATAAAGTACATAAATATAAGGATGGATGGTAATTGTTGATGCACAGTGACAGCTACTCCTTATCTCACATCGAAGAACTGTGTTCCATCAGCCCAGCTGTTACACACAGACTGGCAAGTCTCTCACAGGTACTTATTCAAAGAATCTCAACCACTGTTTCAAGTTGTTGGGGTCCTCCTTGTTTTGTTTGTAATTGAAGAAGCTGTGGTGAAACTAGAATAAACTTAATCTGCTGTTTAACAAAACAAAGCATTTACAACAGAATTTAGGTGGATAAACGAAGTTTGTAAAACATTTTCAGAAGGACTCTTTACACTTGTGTTCCTGACACTACAGGTACTCCAGCTGAAGTAGCACCACTTTGCCTCCTCTTTAGAGGTACAGAAGACACTCATTTTGGAAAGCCTGCTTTTAATCTGACTTCTTATGAGCTCAATATATAACACTGCTAAAATATTACCACTAAACCTTATAATAGTAATTTTTTTATGTACTTAACTCCAATTCACATAGTTTAAAGGAGAGAGGAGTTAAGCTTTAATGGGTTAAGCCCTCACATATTAATTATCCTGGCCACTCTGGAAATCTATTTTAGTTATCTAAAGAAGAAATTCCTTTGAAACCATGATCTTACATGCAGTCAGGATCTCTCTCCTTGGAGAGAGATCTCACCTCTCTCCAGGTGCACTCAAAAGGCACCTGGCCATGGCCCAGCTTGAGCAGGGGGTTTAGAGCAGATGACCACCTGAGTTTTGCTACTGGTTCTGCATTAACCATCCAGTTTCTGAACTCCATCCTATCCACAGAGCAGCCAGAACCAACCCTAGAGGTCTTGTGGCTCTTGGGAGACTCCTGAAGTTTCAGATTGATTAGCATTAATAGAATACTGGTAGAAACACTCACCTGACTCTCCCCCAGCTCACAGCCCTAGCAGCTGTTGAGTATACCCAGAAAATATTATCAAGGAGATATGTCAAACAAAATTAAATCACAAAAGACAATCCTCCTTAATTCTGTAGTGCCAGTAGTTAAAATGTAAGCTTGGTGGAAATGAGCAAATCTCGAGTACTGAAAGGATACAAAGTCTACATTTAGAACCTCTTTTCACACTAGTAGCACCCAATTCTCCATCACAGTCACTGCAGCAAAACTCAGTAAAACTCCTGTTTAATGAGATGTCATTTATCTGCAAATACACTTTACAATCATGTATTTCCAACTACTGCAAATTGATTTTGTTTCCTTCCTTCCACACGTCATTGTGCCACCAAGGATAACTCCTTTGATATTAATAGTAATGAAGATGCATTGCATCTGACAGCCCTAACAACATGTTTAATACAACATTTTAACTACAAGTAGATGAAGAATCCGAAGGGAACACTTTTTTTAGGTTCCATTGTTTCAGAACACAGTCCTGTATAAAAGAAATTATCCTACTTAAAAGTTATTTCCACTTTGATATAACTTCTATTTAACTTGACAGTTTTATTTTGGCAAGATTGCTTTCTGACATACTGCAAATTATTTTCCCAAACAATATGGTTTATCCTTCTGTACCTGCTGTAATCAAATTTGTCTCAATAGTCTCCTGTTTCTGGTATATAACTCTGGCAATTTAATACCCTAACTTATTTTAAAATGACAACCCTAAGGTGTCACTTACAAAGAGAAACAATACAAAACATCCTGTCTCCGACTGCTGCTGCACAACACAGTGATGGATTTATTCAGGCTTTGTTTCACTCACTTTGTTACCAGAAAGTGGTGCTGCTGGAGAACAACACACGCTCTGCCAGAGATGTTTGTCAGATCTGACCCTTTTCCTGCAACCTGAGTTTGCATTTAGCAGACTCTCCAAGCATGCTCCCTTATCTAATTCAAACGCTGCCATTGTACTCTCCACAGGAAAACCATTTAGGAAGCTTCACCTTGATTTCTGTTCTCTCCCACCTGATTTGTTTGCCTAAGGAAAGCACCAACTCAACAAGGAGGCAAATCTCATTTACAATTGCATGTACAGAGGATGTTTCGGAAAAGAGCGTATGCCGCAATTTTAAAGCAAATTAAAAGTTGAACTGCAGGGTCGAGCCTTTTGTTTAAGGAAGCACTGTATGCAGAGCTGCTGTAGCTTGACATGTATAGTAACACTGAAAAAACCCAAAAACATGGTTAAAAATGAAACAAAAATAACCCACTGCACGCGGTGCTGTCCTCGTCTTTCCTTCTTGCAGTTCCTCATTCCACTAACCAAGTTCTAAGAAAACATTCTCCCTTATTTTTAGCACAAATAGGGCAACAATCACTATGATACAGATTATTGGCTTCTAGACCAAGTTAAGAAAGGCGACCACCTACTACCTGATTTGGGACAACACTCCCCCCAAAAAGCACAGCAGAAATACTTACAGGAAGAAATAATGTTAAGATGTTAGCGCTACTGACCAACAACTATCACCTCACTTGAACAGCACAAGAGAGTGGAAAAGGACCTTCAGGAATGCACAACTCTAAACATAAAAATGGAAATTGTCAAGTCATTTAGTGACAGAATGAGCATTTAAGACCATGAATAACACAAACCCTCCTTGCAAGCAAGTGCCATAAAACAGAGATGAAGAGGTGAAATGCTGCAAGCAACTCCTGACATCCCAAACTATTTCAAACAGCCAGTAACCCTGTCCACTCTTCAAAGTTTATGCTGACATTTATTGTTGCTGACTGCATTTACCTCCTGCTTGTAAAACTCTCAACACGTGCATTAAATGTGAACAGCTCCAGGGTGGAGCCCTGAAGTTCCAAGTATGAACAACTACCCACTTTCAGATTAAAAAAATCACGTTGCTGTAATGACCATTATTTTGTGCACATACTTTACCTGCACATCGTTGGTGTTCATCCTTGTTCCATCCTTGCCAACGAAGATATCGTCTATGTCAACCAGAATGTACCTATCCAAGGACAGTGTGAGCTTCTTTCCAGAGAGGAAAGAGATGGCATCTATGAAAATCAGCTTGTGCAGCCAAAAATTCAAGTTATTGCCGAAAAGGACTCGTTGAATCCCATCGTGGAGCCCCAAGTCATGAATTACTGTGGCATAGAGAGCAGCAGGTAGAGAAAGGTTTTCTGGCGTCTTTACTTTTGCAAATATCACTGGTTGATAAGTTGTGTGATTAATCTGGAAAACAGCCCAGTCATTTCCAAGCAAGGGCCTCTTCTCAAGCTTAGAAGGTTTAGTCACATGGAGCAGTGGGGAATGAGGGTTAATGCAACAGTCCTTAATACCCAGATTGCTGTGGACATGGAAAGGAAAACCCTTCCACTGAAAGCTCTGCAAGCTGTTCTCACTGCCTTTGTGAAATGCGATCACACCCACACCATACTCTATGCAGTACTTATCTAGAAGGCCTCTGTTCCACGAGTCCATGTTCACGTACTTAAGGATATTCTCATACACTATGAGAGCGTACTTGCCTTTGTTCTTGTCTATAAGCACTGGGAGGTCACCTTTCCCAGATGCAACCTCAGTGTGAAACTGAAACCTGCTAGATTCCAGAATGGTTACGATATCTTGGCCTAATGCTGAGTACTGGCTTTCCACAAACACCAGCACTACAAGATCTGTCCTCAGGGGATCAACAGGCCTCGTGGTCTTCGCCTCCATCAGCTTGTAAGGCAACAGTTGAGCATCACCACATTCCACTTCTGAAGAGGTTTCAGGGAGTTCATTTTCCTGTTTGTAGCCATTATACGAGTAGTAGGCAGAAATAACTATGCTCACCATACAAAAAGTGGCCAGCAAAATTACTGTTCTTTGAAAATGTCTGTGAAGTTTCAGGATAAAACTCATGGTGTTTACTTGCCTTAGACAGCTCTCAACAGCAGCATGAAAAACAAACACAGATTCCCAACAACTTGTTCCAGTCCTCTGAAATATTTATGTCACCATTGCAGCACACACATCTATCTTCCACAGAGCTTTACTGAAGGTACAGTCTAGAAGAAAAGAAAATCAGAGATTTAAATGAGACACCACCTTGTGAAGAATCACCTGCTTAAACTAATGGGGAGCAAAGAAATCACTGCCAGCCAGAGGTTTGGAGACCAATGGCTCAACATTTTGCAATAACATTTTTTTCTGCTCCCACTACTTGCCATGTGCATTTGAAGGTCTCTAAATCTCACAGGTTCCTCAACTCAGAGGATCAAATAAAGCAGGCAGAGGCACTGAAAAGCAAGACATAAAAGGAAAGTATTTACAGTGTTTTAGAAATTCTTTTAACCTAAAGATAAAAGTTAACTCCAAGTAGACAACTGCTAACAACCAAAGTACTGAAGAAAATTTATAACCTGTAAAAAGCTGGGGCAACATGATTCAACAAATTCTATCTTGTATTAGTTTTTCAAAGAAGCAAGAACATGCACATCTTAACTGCTGTACAAACATGTACTGATACACTCTGTATTACATCTATTAGAGGAATTTTTTTAAGCAAAACTTGCTTCCTGCAACATTAGAGGAAAACAAAGCATTTTTCTGGACTGTGGATTTGTAAGCTGTTAGAAGCATTTCTTTGTATTAAAAAAACCCATAAAACAATCAAGCTCTTACATTTGAGAAGAGAAATTAATAAATCAAAAGTTGAACCTAACATGCAGATCACCTAAGGATATACTTATGTTCTATCTTGTAGTTAAGGAAAGAGCAATTTTTCAAACCAGCAGTACAACTGCTGTCAAAACTCCCTAGTAAAACAACTGGCTGGTGTGACAAGCATAAAATAATGACCATAAGTCATAAACAAAGATTCAAAGCAGATTTTGAAAAATATTTAGTGTGTCAAGATCTAGAACATGCCACTGTAACTTCAGTGTAGTTTGCACCCAGGCCCGTTTGGAAATGGGATTAGGATAAAGTGTGGCATTGATGTGGTCATTTCCATACTGAGAGGTTAATCCTTCCATTCCTGGTTGGGTTTTTTTTTAATCCTACATTGTAAGCAAATTGGTCTTTCACTCCAGATTTTCAAAAAGGCTAAAAAAAGTTATATACTTAACAATACCCATGTAACGTCCAGAAATTTAATTAAACCCTGAAGACAGATCTTCCTAGTGTCATGATGAGCATAAAGTAATAATAAACGAGAAAAATCAGATGAAGGGAGAAAAACTCCAAGTCATTCTATTCATCAAAACTGCAAAATTCAGCATGACCAGCAAGTGCCGAGAGCTGTCTCATTCATAGTTAAGATTCAGAGCAAGATTCCTTCTGTCTGGATAGATTCTGCTTTAGATGGATTTTAGTCTCCTCACCTTCTACTCACAGATAACTGTTTATCAACCCCTCCTCTTCTGGGAAGCCTTAAATTCAGCCTTGAACCTTCCCTGCAGCAGCACAAAGTCCTGCTCAAAGCTTTTGGGCAGGAGACCTGCCTTTCACCCAGGCTCACTAATTAGTGTTAGACCAAAATAACATAACTCCAACTTCCTGGGTTTTATCTTATGTATAAAGAGCAAGTAACGATATGAAGGAACCTTCAGAAGAACTCAACATTCTTAATAACTGCAACGTCCAATCCTTGCCACACTAGCTTCACGAATATCAGTCTGGATGGCATAACAGAGCTATTTAACATGGTAACAAGTCAGGTGACAAAGAGAAGCTTTATCCTGAATGAGTTAACACCAGAGAGAGGTTTCCAGACAGATGATTTTTCATTACACACACGAAGGGTTCTCTTCATTTCGCATTTCCAATTCAGCTGCCTGAACGCCAAGAAACACATAATTTTAGTGCCTAAACTTAACACTGACTGCATTCTGTAGAAAAGCTGTACACACACCTATTTCTCTTTGATAACCACAGATCTGGCTGGTCTATGTACAGAAAAAATGAGAATTGACACTGACCTAAGCTCATAGCAAGGAAGGGCTGATGAGACAGAGCTGTTTGAACAGGATATTTCACAAGGGTTGCAACCCAAGAAACATTTGCAGCAAGGACACGGTTCCTAATGCCATTCCTTAGAGAGGAAAATCTGGAGCCAGCCCAGACACCCGTGTTTTCTTCAAGAAAAGCCCTGTCATTGTATCCTGGCTCCTAATTGCAGGTGCCCCCTGGGGCTACAGAGTGCAGCTGTAAGGAGGAGTGGCTGGACCTGCCAAGACAGATGTGAGGTTCGACTGTGAGGAGTGAGGAATTCTCTGAGGCACAGGACACAGCCAGACTTGGCACACTCCCTGCTGAAGGCAGGCAGCAATTGGGATGCAACAGAGCAAGGAACGAGGTTTAAATGCACACTCTCACACTCTCTAGTATCAGCTTGAGGCTTAGGTAATTTTCACTTGCTTAAGGACTGGTTTGCATGGCAGGAGTTCCAAAGAACACAGAAAGAAGAAAACAAAAATGTCAAAGAGAACATGCATTTTGCAATATCAACAGTCTCAAAGTCTTGACCAGGTACAGTTGCTTTCCTCGAGGGACAGCAGCATTTTCCCCTGAGCAATAATCCTTGCTGGATACTCTAGTGCTGTATTACAGCAGCATGCTAAAACAACTCACAACGCACCCCCTTGACAGTGACATCCTTGGGATTCACCACACCACACACTGGGGGACCTATGGAGATCATGACAGTGACCTTTACCACATCTCTAGAAGTGGCTTCAGGGAAGATGCTCCCTGCTTGCTCTCATTTCCTACAGTACAACCAGACAAAAAGTGCAATTCTCAATGCACCTACAGTGAGTAAGCTGTGAGAAGCAGCATTTCAGAAGAGGAGTGCTTGAGGAGTCTTCCTTTCATGACCAAAGAATGCAATATTTACCAAAGAAAGGAGAAGTCGTGATAACATCAACATCAATAAAAAATATCTAAGTATAAGAAAAAGGCTTAAATTAAAAAAAAAAAAAACAGAGTCTAGAAAGTCTTCACAAGAGTTCAAGCTTGTTAGCATTGTTTCAATGAAAAACACCCATAGATAGAGCTGACCATAGATAGAGCTGCCTGCATCAGCAGTCTCAGCTCTTTTTGATTTCTACAGTCATGTGGAATTCAGTGACAGAGGAATATGGTCCCACCTGTACCCCAAACCACTTCAAATCACCTGAAAACAGGAATCAGATTTAAATAAATCCAAAGTTCTGTAATGCTGATGTTGCAATAAATTTTACCTATAAAATAACTTGTGTGGTATTTTGCCATGGTTTGAAGCAATAAAATTTGCCTGTTTGTTTTTCTATCTAGAACTTTATTTCTTTAGAAGAACCTGCATTTCATCTCCTATTTTACATTTTCATGCCACTGTGTTAAAATTCAGACCAGGACCTTTTACCTCTACTGCTCAAAGCAGGAGGTATCAAAATGATCTCTTAAGGTGAAAATTAGCATCTTTGAATATTCAGAATTTGGTTTTTAACTTACAGACTCTCTATGGAGAAGATCTTGCTGAGAGAAAGCTGAGTCATGGAAGCAAGTTTTGCATTTTGTTATGAACACAGACAGAAAGGCTCAATGCTCTTGTCATCTGCTGCAGAAATGGTTTCTGCAGCCCAGAACCTGCTCATGTGAAAATCTCGCTGGTACAGGAAAGAAATATCACCTTGTTAAGCAGCAGATTTACCATTCCGAACATACTGCTGGGCAGTCACAATTACAGGCATCTGCAGGCAGCCAGCATGAAACAGATGCATTTGAATAGGGATCTTCAATTTGGATTGGTTTGGGGGGTTTATAACTTGTTCTGTTTGCGGTTTCAGGGTTTTTAAATTCACTACCAAAGTAGCACTGATGATAGAACAAATACTGTGAGGAACCCCAAAGACCCAAAGGACACCATAAGCGAGTTCCTACCACTTGCAGCTTTCTTTAGTTTGTTGTTTCACTGCTAAGCATAAATGACCAAACTCTTGGCTTCTGTAAATCATTTCCCCCTGATAACCCTCATGGAAACTCTTCCACAAGACAATGCAGGTTGGAAATGCAGCCTACTAAATTCTTCACAGAGGTTCTCAATCCAGAAACTGCACAGGCACATAAAACTGCACACAATCTTAAAAAATGTCTGATAAAGTTGAATCATGAGTATCAACACAATTTTTAAAATGACAAGCAACTTTCTTCTGCTGTCCTAATATCAAGATTAAAACAATGGGCTCAACTAAAATACCCATAAATAAGCAAGAAATTGTTCTCAATTTATCAGATCAAATTTATCAAAGCCCAGTAAGAAAACACTGGTTTAGTCTTACCTCAGGCCTGTGCTAGGGCAACTGTTTACTGCGACCCTTGATTAGAAACAATAAAGTTGGGTCATACTTAAAGGTAAAAAACATACTCTTAAAGGGTAACAAAAACCCTTTTCATCAAGAACTACTAAAAAGTTCTGGACTGAGTAGTCATCAGTATTATTGAGGTATACTACATTTATCTAGAGACATATTTTTAATAACTTTCTTCTAATAATCCCCATCACTATATTCCCATTCTGTTCTTTACCAGCCTGGACACTACCACAGTGCTGGTGACATGCTGGGGATGCATTACATGGAAAATGAGTTTTAAATGCTTTAAACAAAGAGCAGAAAAAAAGGAGGCATATTGTTTAGCATATTACTACAGACATTTAAATCTCTACTGATTAGAATGCTGCGTAACTGCTCTAAACATAAAGGTCTGCTCTGGCCACTCACTATGAAATACAACTTCACAGGAAATATTCTGAAATCATTTTAGTGTTACTAAATCGGAAATCTTTGGATATACAAAGGATATGGTAGGAAGCAGCAAAGCACAACCGAACACAACCAAACCTGGGGTAAAGAGCAAGGCTCAGACTTTTAAATCAGTTATGAAAACACCAAAATAACCTCTGAGTACCCCTACTTACAACATTACTCCACTGACTAAAATATTCAAGCATTAACAGCTCAAATGAGTAAATCCAGGCTGAGAATGAGACCTTACAACTGCATATCAAAAAGATTTTCAACTCGTAAAAAGGTGATATGAGACATGAGCTGTCAAGGGAAGCCTTTGAAACCCTTTAGTATCACATAACAAACCCTGGAATGTGTGATTATTGAAAGGTTTACACTCCCTCACAGCTGTTAGAAAAAAAGGGAACGGTTCAGGCAGCACAGCAATTCTGATGGATAGAAATTCTTTTTCAAGTCCTTCAGGTAAGCAGTTTGTAGTTTCTACTGTACCTGTGGTATCCTAAGCTCCATGCTGCATTGCTTAATGCAGTACTAGAGACCCTTACAGGATAGGGATTCAAGCATTACAGTTTGTCAAGGAAAAATATTTATAAATATTAAATATACAACGTTTAAAATAGTTTAAAAGAAGGTTGTAAAGACTTCAACAGAACACAAAAGTTTAGTTTAGTCTTCAAATTACTCTGCCTTCATACAACACTTTGTATAGAAATATCTTAAAGCTCTTGACATCACACAATTTTTCTGAGATAAACGCTGTTACTTTTCAGCAATTGCAAAAACATCACTATCTAAAGAGTAAATGATTTGCTCAAGGTCTCTGAGATAAATGTCCAGCACACCGTCTGGTCCATGACCATACCATTACTTCCCCTCTCCTTTCTCCCACAACTGCCAAGTGTAAAGAGTTAATAATAAGGCAGAGTTCAGAACCATTTCTTCCATGACACCTGACTGGGGATGCTGACAGTGAGAGAAACCCTCTTTCTTTCACTTGCCATTCCATTAGGAAGAGAAAACCCCACCACACCAAAACCTGAAGCAATTATCCAGCGTATCAGGCATCGAATTGAGTAATATACAAGTTTTCTGCCATTTCCCGAGGGCTGCACATGACAGCTGAACCGAGCAGCAGCACACATGAATTTCTGACAGGATTTGGGGAATCCAAGCAGCTACAACCACCCTAAGTTATGAATAATTACTGCACTAGGCTGACTAATTTTGTGCCCCAACAGAGCCATAACCAATTCCCGCAGACACTAGAGGGCAACAGCATCCCGCTGAACAGCTCCGCGAGGAGAGCGAACGGGAAAAGCCCAGCCCCTGAAGGGCTGCTGCGGGGACCGCGCCAGGCAGATGCTCAGTGCGCCGGGAAACAAGAAAAACAAACCCAAACCCCAAGAAAGCCCACAGAACAACCCCGCAAACGCCGCCTCGGCAGCGGGAGGCTGTGGCGGCAGCCGCCCCGTCCCGCCGCGCTCCCGGCCCGGGCGGTGCCTGCATTGGAGCGGGAGCCTGCGGGCGGCTCGGGCACAACTTTGCCGGGGGCACGGAGCCGGCGGGCGCGGAGCTGAGCGGCTTCGCCGCGCCGGGCCCGCGGGCACCGCCCGCCCCGCTCGTTACCTCCGGGCGCGCTCCGCCGGCATGTCCCCGCGAGGTGCCTCAGATCCCGCCGCCGTCTGTGCCCTCCGCAGAGCCTGCTCCGGGAGAGGCGCCGGGGCACGGAGCCGCCCGGGGCGCGGAGGTGCAGCGGGGCTGCCGCCGGGGGTGCAGCACCGCCCGGCAGCCTCGCCGCGCCCTCCCGGAGGAGGAGCCGCGCTCGCCTGCGAGGGGCGGGCGGGGGCTCCGCCGCGCCGCCTCCCACATCGCCCGCCCTCCTCCGGGGCTCGGCCGGGCCGGGGGCGGCTGCGGCCCCGCGCCCTCAGGCTGCGCCCGCACGCAGCGGCCCAAGGCGCCCGCCCCTCACGGCACCTGCGGCGCCCCCCTCCCACACGGGGGCCGCCGCCGCCTCACTTGTGGGATTCTTAGTCCCTGTCTTAAATAAAGTATGAGTAAAAAAAAAAAAAAAATTTCTTTTTTCTCCTCCAAAACCAATTTAGGAAGCCCCTCCTGCAGTCGCGCTGAGGCGAAGTTTAACTTACACCCTCCCGCCAAATCTCTCGCTGTCGGTGCAGCTTCAGGTATGGCCGATTTCTGAGCCGCTCTAAAGGTAGCACACAGGGGTGGAAATTCCGTGAGGTCAATTACATTTTGTCAAGACAATGTAGGGTTAAAATCTTGAGAGAATGCCAGTTAATGTGTTTGCAGCCTCGCTGCTTTTCTTTATTGAATTTTCTAACCCTATGTTAAACACAGTTAGTCCCACTGACACCCTGCTTCCCTCGCTCTGAAGATGGAACTGCTCCCTTACTACAGGTGAAGGAGTTACGATTCCCTGTGTGAACTGCATTAGCTTTCACAAATGGGAAATAAAATGAATAAATTTTACAAGTGCCCTCTTGATCTAGCTAATTTACCTCACAATTGCCCAGTGATTGTTAGCTCACCTAATGGCTGACAGTTCAATACATCGGATTAACTCCATCACTGACGCTTGTCTGTCCAAACCTTCCTCTCTGTGACTAACTCAAGGCAAAAACTTAAAGGAAAAAAGCTACAGCCACCTGAATGTTGCTTTTCCAAACATCAGGAGAATTTACAGCTCTTAATTCAGGAATACTGTTATTTACTTTCTCCTCTTTTACTCCCTTTTATTCTCATGACACACTAAATACCCCAAATTTTACTGTCTTCTAGACTACAAAACAGTACAAGTTTTATTTATATAAATATATTTATTTATCCTCTTTTATTTATGTGCTTGCTGTCTTGTCACTTGTACTGTTGTTCATATATGCCAGTTCTCTCACTTGCCTTTTTCACAGTGTAAGGTTGTTGTCATATTCACTCCTGACTCATCACTTTCCACTTTAGCCCTGAGATCTTTCTCTGAATAATTACTGTGTAATTAATTGATCCCCTTCCATACTTGTGCAGTTGGGTATATCTGCCTGTGTGTAACACTTTCCCCTGTCCCTACTGCAAAGTCATTTTTCTTCCCCAGACCACCATTCAATCTATGTGAGACCTAACTGAATTTTAATCCCACTCCTCAAGATATTTACAGTCTCACCAAGTGTGTGACATCTGCCAATGTGATAATACACCTCCATTTTATTTTTGAACAGTGTTGGATTTATCAGAGAGAGAGTGAAATAAAGCAGACCAAACTGTAAGTTTTCCCTTTTTTAAAAACAGCAATCCATTTGCTCTTTTTCAGTCCTCCAGCATTTCATCTATCCTCCATAATTTTTCAAAGACCACTAAGCCCTCTGAGTCTATTTTAATCAGTTAAGTCCCCTAAGATGAATTAAGTTTATTAGCATGGATGATCTGAGAACATCTATGTTATTTCAGCACTATGTAACCTTTGCTATTCTTTTTACATAGCGAGACCTTATCCCTTTTTGCTGGTGTTAATTGTGTCTGCTTGCAGTTGATCTTTTCATGGAGGCTAATGCAAAAGAGGTATTAAATTGTTTTCACTATATCACAAATATATAGATTGTGATATTTCATTCAGCTCTTTGCTGAGCAGCAAATGAAAATTTTGCTTGGATTTGCTTTACATCAATGTAAATTCCTAGTAAAAGAATTTTACTGCCCTCTAAGGAGGGGCAGTAAAACTATACAGAAAACAGAGAACAGGAAGACATCTGTTCCAGGCCACCGCAGGCAGTGGTATCTTACAGTTGTTTTGTGTAGCCATCCCAGTAGTATCTGAATGTCATTAGATTGCTTGTTCCCATTCTTCTTGTTGAAAATTGTTTCAAAGCCTGATTGTGCTGATAGTCAGAACCTTCTTCTAAGTTTCAGCCAAAATTGAACCAATGGTGTCTCAAAACTGTCCTGTGCTTGATCCATTCATCCAAAACTTCCTCTTCTGAGACTGACAGATTAGGTTACTTGGGTTCTACCACCTAAGTAACCTTATCCCAGGACTTTTCTTTTAAAGGCACTCTTAGCTAAAGTACTGACAGTGAATTTTCACTAGCCATTGTGTGTAAAGTTTAACTTTTAACAATAAATGAATTATTAATGAATGCAATAGCATAACTTTTTAAACTAACGTGATTATTTTTCATGTGAATTTGGGAATTACAAATCTCCTTTATAAAGCCTTTTATGTGTCCAAGTCTTAGCTGGCTTTCATTAGTGATAAGCTTCTTAAAATCATAGTTTAACACTAAATTTTAATCTAACCCTAAGAGTATGTTGGCCAAAAAGTACAACTACTTCTAATGTAGAATGTTCAAGCTCAGTTCTTCACTGAGGACTTCATACTCTGAAGTGATTGGAAGATCAAGTTGGCCATCAAAAAGGAGCCTATACTACTAACAGCCTATACTAGACTAACAGGAGCTTTGCAATTTTATCAAGTGCTTCAAATTTCACTGATTGGTAGACTTGAGCATCTCAGTGAAGAACAGAACACTTTTACAAAAGCATTTCAAAAACTACACTTCAATCATGAAAATTAAGTTCAAGCTGACATACAGGGTTTCATAACAAAAAAAAATGGCTAACTCATACTATTACTTGCAGTGAAATTAAATTGACCTGTGTTACCAGTTTGTTCACTGCTGGGGTGAAACAGCATCATCTGTTCTACTATTTTCTTTTAACAGCTAAGAAGTCACTTGCAAAATAGTATTCTTTCCCAGGACATGAGTTGCTAGCAATTGGGGTGCAGGAATACATGTGCAAGGAAAAAGACAACAAGGCTCTCAAAGGATCTTTTTCTGAGATTTTGTGAGAACTGTGCAATTAAGCACATACTAAATGTTCATTTACTTCCACATCCTCAGCTCTTTCTGCCCTGTGACTCTGCTCTGAGTTGGGAAGGAGTCCCTGCCGCGTCCCTCCCCTGCTCTCTGCAGGCACCTAGACTGCAGTGGAGGGGCAGAATGTTGCCTTGAACTGGAGACAGATGCCTGCCATAGGGAGAGCAAAGAGCTTCCAGGCTTTGCAAGAGGCCCTGGGCAGCTCTGGCAGATGCTTTCAGTGACACTTTTTCCTTTTCCAGAGATGGCAAATTACGTTACCTTCTGAGGAGGGAGGACCAAAGACAGGCTTTTGTTTATTCTGTTTAGGCAGCAGAAAAAAAAAAAAAAGAAATGAAATTGCAGCTGACTCTTAAGATTACAGGGAAATCTTCTTTACTAGTAATTTCAGGTCGTTATATCTGCAAGTGGAATCATAAATCTAGCTGAAATAATTCCAGATAAAAGCAAAATTAATAGATTTATTTGAAAATCTAGGGACACTCCCTACTTTTCATTCTTTGAATCAGATCATCGAAGGTTCTATTCAGTTTCAGCTAATTGCGTGCGTACAGTACCGATAAAACTTCAAGTGATAATTTGTAAAAAGCACTTTCTATAAAAAAAATACTTGCTTGAAAAAATGATATTTATAAAACTCTAGTAACTCAGCCAAGTGGAAACAGATTAACAATACAAAAGGTAAGGAATTTTTCTAAATATGCATCAAATATGAAAACGTTTTTCTGCATTTTTCTAAAAATCCCTCTCTACTTCTACCAGCTGCAGGCATCATGTGGTTTAAGCGCCCCCTGTGAGACTTTCCCCAGTGTCTGTGAATGTGAGGCTTCTTCCAGTTGTTAGAGGAAGACCCCATCTACTTTTGTTTTCTGATCGTGGGTCTGTAGCAGATACCAACTAAAAGAGCAGACTGTATTGGTCTGCCCACTAATCTTCCCCCTTCATGTCTCTTGTGACTTCTGAGCCATCCCAAAGCAGAACTCCGTGCATTCCTGCTGCTCCCCATCACAAGGAGGGCAGCCCTGCCTCGTTGCCTTCCTGTACCACCCTTCCTACAGAGCTGCAGCACTCCAGTCCTGTCAGCCCTGCCACCATATCCTCTCAATCCCAGCAAGGTCACAGCCCTGCAGCTGCACACTGACTTCTGATTCTGGTTTGTTCCCCATGCTGCACACATCAGTGTACAAGCATTGCAGAGAAACATTACCCACACCCAAGGGTTCCAATTCCCCAGAGAAAGTTTGAGAGGTTTCCCCATTAGACTGTTGTGCAGGCATTTTGTTCTCTACTCATTGTTCATTGCTGGTTCAGATTTCCCAAGGTCTTTTATCATAGTAATTTTTCTTTAGATTGTCCGAGTGTGTCGCAGACATTTTTTCACAGAAATCCTTTCTTTCAGATTTCTGCATTTTCTGGGAAGCTGAGGGCCCCAGAAGAAGAATGTAAACAATTGTTATCAGCTGCTGTGGAATGTAACAGGGACACCTTGATTGGCTCATGTTTGTATGTTTATAATTGAGGGCCAATCACAAGAGCAAGCCAGGGGACCGAGTCCCTGGGCACAACTTTGTTTTGGATTCTTTCTTTCTTTTCTATTCTTGGCTTAGCAAGCATCTGCAACTTCTCTCTTTATTCTATTTAGTATAGTCATAATGTATTTTATATCATATATCAATAAATCCAGCCTTCTGATCAAGCAACAAGATTCACCGTCTCTCTCTCACCAGCAGCGACCCACTCAGGCGCTGTAACATCTGGTGACCCCTCGTGTCAGAGCAAAAATTAATTTGATAAGACCAGAGGAGCAAAATTGCTGCACTGGGTAAAAATCCTGTATGTGTAGCATTTGATGGTTGCTTTGAAGCGACCACAGAAGTGGATTCAAGCCAAGAACTGAAGATCCTGATTTGGACAGAGTTCACAGCCAAGGCTAACCACAACAGAACCTTCTTCTGGAAAACCTTCAGGAAAGATGATGGAAAAGAGCAGCAGACCTGTGGAGCTGGCCAGAGCAAGCTGGACTCTTTCAAAAGGTACTGTGGGCTTTTCTATCCCTGATGAACCAGCCCTTCGTAGCTTGTGGCTGTTTGTATGGCAGACACATGCCTTGCCAGAAGAGATTCAATTCTCCCCTTCAGAGGAGAAACTTATAGCCCTCTGGAACCATTGGTCTAGAGAAGATGGTTGCTTTTTGTCAGAAACAGATCTCTATAAATTCTTTAGATGGGCAAAGCTTTTTGGGTTCTTTACTGATGTCCTGTACGCTTTAGATGCTTTTGTCTGGGAGTGCATGGACTCCATTTTCCAGTTCGTCTGGAGCCAGGGACGTGTCCTGCCTTCTATCTACCCAGCATTTATACAGCTTTTCCCACTTCTGAAACGCAGAGCAGCTTGTTTCCAATGGATTTCTAATTGTTATGGCCAGGCACCGTTTCCCCCCTCCTTGGCAGAAGACCCGGTGGGTGATGACTTTGGGCTTTTCCCCCCGCCCTGCTTCGCGGCGGGGGGGGCTGAAACTTCGCTGGGCGAAGAAGTTTTTTTCACTCTTGCTCCGGAGCATGCTCAGATGGAGTTTTCTCCTTCCCCCCCTTCTCTCTCTCCGGGGGGATGGGAGTGGCCGCTCAAGCCAGCGCCGGCCTCTCAGACTCCGCCTTCAGACATGGGGGCGGCACCGGTCTCTGAGGTTTCTCCGGTCCTGCCAGAGCCGTCACTCCAGGAGATCCCGTCTCCGCCTCTCCAGGCTGTCCCGCCCGCGGTTTCACCGGCCTCCCCGCCCCCTGAGCTGTTGCTAGGCAACGACGAGGATGCGTCTCCAGCTTCCGGCTCAGCGTCGGAGAAGGCAGAAGAGACAGTACTTCCTGTGATTGAGCTGTTGCTAAGCAACAGCGATGCTCCGCCGCTTCTCCCGGCTCCGCTGCTGCCTGTGCCGTGCCTGCCGCCGCTTTCAGAGCCAAGGGACGCAGCAACAGCGTGTTCCCGCGCATCCCCGCCGCCTCAAGGCGAGACAGTTCCTGTTCAGGATGGGGCTGAAAACGGCGCTGAACCTGCGGGACCCTCCGAGCAGCCCGCGGCTGATCCCACTCTCAGCGCGGTTCCCTCCCCAGTTCCGGCCCCCCCCTCGCCGCTCGGACTGGCCGCTCCAGCGGCTCTGGCGTTGTCGGAGGCTCTGTCCTCCGTGTCGGCGTCAGAGACTGCCATGGCACCGGCGGCTGGTTCGAGCCCGGACCGTCCCGGACCGGCTGCCCCAGCAGCTGCCCCGGCCGGGGGTCTCTCCTTCGGTGGAGCGGGGGCTGCCCGCCAGCTGACTCTTGCGGCAGCCCGGCTGCCGGCTTTCAAGCTCGGTGGTTTGGGGGGTGGTGTTTCGGTTGCTGTCCCACGGAGGCTGCCGCCTCTCCTGCGTCCTAGTGGCATGGGGGGGCAGGTGCATCCCGAGAGCCCTGCCTCTGATCCCCAGCCCGGAGGGGATGGGGATGGTGATGCCACGGGGCGGATGAGAGACAAACCCGATGCAGTGCAGGGGAAGATGGCACAGCTGGAGGAGACCATAGCTGGTTTGCTGTGGGAAACAAACATCTCCAGACCCCAGATGGGATTGCTGGGGAAGGCTTCTATTTCCTCACTGCTGGCATGCCTCAGTGGTTTTGGGGAAAGGAAGCGTCTCACTACCCGTGCTGCCATTGTGCTGGCAGCAGGGTTCAGGCCTGCGGGAATGCAGAGCCTCTGTCATGGGTTTGGCCTGGGCCATTGGGCTGAGAAAGTTTCTGGGCCAGGGCCAGCATTTGGCCTCCTGATGTTTCTGGGGGTTGTGGTCTATCCGACAGGCCCTGGTCCCCCTTTGTGAGCCAGTTTTGGGGTTCCTGGTCCAGCATGGGCCAGGGCCCCCAGGGCCTTTCCTTCTCTGGCACTGCTCTGCTCGGCTTCTGCTCTTTTGCTCTTCAATCAAAAAAAAAAAAAAAAAAAAAAAAAAAAAAAAAAATTTAAATTAAATAAAAAAGATTGAAAATAGCGGGCAGCAGCTCTGAAGCATTGAAGGGCCAGAAAGGACATTCCACAAACTGTTTAAAATTGTGTTATGACTGTCAATGGTTTTTTGATAACTATTGATAGGATTCCTTTTGCAGCAAGTTTGTTTTCAGGACCGAAAAGGACTCTCAGATGTCCAAAAGAAACAACTTCAGCTGATGGACTGTTCCTGAAACTCAGCTGCATGGACTTGAATTCTCTTTGCATTGTTTTTTGCATTTTCTTAGATTGTAGGATTGTTTTTAGTGATTTGTTAGTATTGTATATTTTACAGGTGAAGAAATTTCCTGTTCATTCCACATCAGCATTTTTTTTTATTTTATACAATTTAGAAAGGTGAGATGTCGCAGACATTTTTTCACAGAAATCCTTTCTTTCAGATTTCTGCATTTTCTGGGAAGCTGAGGGCCCCAGAAGAAGAATGTAAACAATTGTTATCAGCTGCTGTGGAATGTAACAGGGACACCTTGATTGGCTCATGTTTGTATGTTTATAATTGAGGGCCAATCACAAGAGCAAGCCAGGGGACCGAGTCCCTGGGCACAACTTTGTTTTGGATTCTTTCTTTCTTTTCTATTCTTGGCTTAGCAAGCATCTGCAACTTCTCTCTTTATTCTATTTAGTATAGTCATAATGTATTTTATATCATATATCAATAAATCCAGCCTTCTGATCAAGCAACAAGATTCACCGTCTCTCTCTCACCAGCAGCGACCCACTCAGGCGCTGTAACACGAGTGTAGGTCAAAAATCCTTTCACTTTGCCCACAGTGGCATACGTGCTGTACCTCTTTGTGCTTTTACAATGTTATGCAACTGCTTTTGCTGCTGCAAATGCCATGTAACACAGAGAAAAACATATTTTCTAATACAGAGCTTATATTAAAGCAATAGGACATAGTATGTCAGACTTCTTTGAAGTAAATTCTAATAATGGCCACAATTATGAAGGAAACATTGCTAAAATTCTGATACCTTAGGTTTTAAGATTTTTTGTTGTGTTTTGGTGTGCAGCTCTTAGCTTTATATTAAGTGTTACTGGGATCTTTTCTCAGGGTGGTGAAGACAAAACAATCCTGTTCTACCTGGAGACTCAAGGATAATCTCTTCAAACTTCAGCCCCAAAGCATAAACAATGTGAAAAGAGGAGAGCAGGCAAGCAAGCAAGGAGGATGAAACTTCATAATTTGAAGTTATTAATTGGGCTGTTAACTCCTATATGCAAATGGACTAAAACTTATAAAAATGTGAGATCTCGTGACTCTCTTTTGCTCCTATCTTGGGGCCATCTAGGCAGAGCCACAACTGTGGCTCCGGTACTGCCAGGGTGTGGCATTTGAAAGCACTTCAATAAAAATCAAATTTATTCCTTTTAATTCTGTCTGGGCTGTGTTCCAGCTCCTTAAGGCATCACAACAGTCCAGGAGCCGGAATGGGGAGGAGTGAGCGCAGTATCTGAAAACGAACTGCTGCTCTTCCTCCTCCCCTTCGCTCTCAGAACCGGCCTGAAAGGTGCAGAACTCATTTCTGGGCTAAACAGACCGATGGGGTTCGAGCATCACGAAGTCACCCCAGGACACGCCCCTGTCAGGGTCAGGGGTCCCGTCCCCGCCTCATCTCCGGGCTGCCGGGGGTCCCCCAGCTCCGGTATCGCCCCTTCCCCTCTCCCCGCCCCGGGGGTCCCCCGTTCCACTGCCCCGGCTCTCACGGGGATCCCCAAAACCAATGTCCCGCCCCGTCGGTACCGGGCCATCCCCACGTGGACCCCCGGGACCCTCCGAGGGGCGATCGCGGCTCCTCTCCCCCCGAAAAAGCTCCTCTTAGGGAGCCCGGCGATACCCGGGGCTCGAGTCCCGGATCTGCCGGCTCCGAACACTCTCCAAAAAATCCTCCCGGAGAACCCTGGCTGGAGCCGGGGCGAGCTCGGCCTCCGCCCTCCCCTGCGGCTCGGGGCTGGGGGCGCTGCTCCCGGGGCAGGGGGCGCTGCAGGCTCGGCGTGCGGGCGCTGCGAGCGCCGCGCTTCTCCCGCTCCCGCTCCCGCTCCTCCTCTCGCTCCTCTTCCTCCCGCATTCCCTCCCCTCCAGCCCGGACCCCCCTTTCCCACCGCTCGGCCCCGCAGCACCGGCTGCTGGGTGGGGGAGCCCCCGATCGGCCCCAGGGCTGGGCAGGGGGCTCGGGGACCCCCCCGGGGCGGATCCGTCCCCCGGCCCGAGCCCCAAATTCCGCTCCGGGGCCGCCGGGCTCTGCGGGTCCGCCTGGCAACCGGTGAGTCATCGAAGAGAAAAGCTCTGGTTGGCTGGAAATTGGTTAGCGCCTCCTCTGATTGGCTGGGATTGTAAAAGGCGCTGCGCCCTCGGGTGACCCTGGGAGCTGCGGAGTCCGGGCCGGAGCATTTGTTACTTCTTTCTCTCCCTCTGAGACCATTTCAGATTTCTTTCTCTCCCTCTGAGACCTCGTCCCTATTCTTTTTCTCACCCACGAGACGTCTTTCCTATTTCTTTCTGTCCCTTTATTACCTCTTTCCTATTTCTTTCTCTCTCTGAGACCTCTTCCAGATTTCTTTCTCCCCCTTTCTCCTCCCCATTTCTTGTTCAGTTTGTTATATTTGCCCAATTATCCCATCATCAAAAAACCAAACAATATTAGAGGTAGCAGGAATTTTAATTGAATAGCTTAAAATATATAAAATCGGACACACTTGAAATATTGACAATATAATTTGGTTTAAATATGGGATAATTTGGTTCCAATAATAGCACATAAGCAAAAAAATAACCACACGGGGTACGGAGTGCAGGATCCTTGGACACCTGCCACCTCACACACGAGCTTGCCAAATGAAAATTCTGTTGCCTTCTGATGCAAGGCAGGCGACCTGGTTCAGAGGAACAGCACGGTGGCCCACTCACCAGGGCCACTCGGGCCAATGACACACGCAGACATCAATGTGATGGACGGTCCAAAGGTGTTTATTATCTCGTCTCTTGGGTTTTTATAGTCTAAGGGGTCTCTACGTCAAAGTGGGTCTGTCTTTACCATCTATGGTTAGTAAGGAGTGGAAAGTTACTGAGTAGGGGATGGAAAGCTACTGGTATTCGGTTGAGGGAGGCTACATTCCTATGTTAATTTCTTATCTAAGGGGAACAGAGGGTCTTATCTTAGGGGAACAGAGGGTCCTGCCTTTCCGTGACATCGCGAGATCTTCCGCAGCGCCTTTCCCTGTCTACCACAGGGGAGTGGTGGTTTCGGTTTTTCTGGGTTACTGGGGTTTTTGTGGGTTTTTTTTTAATGCGTATGTAGGAAGAGGTATGAAAAAACAAAAGTAGAGGCTGGAAGAAAGCAAAGCCAATGCAATCATTACTGAAGAGACACCTGAAGAGTTTTTGAAGACAAAGTTGCTTTAGTTGAAATACATTGTTCTTTAATAACAAAGGCAAGTCATATCCTAGTGTATAGTCAAAAAAGTCTTTCAATTTTGGTAAGTAACAGAAACCCTGAATACCATTCAAATTCTTATAAAGAATCATTAACTAGAATATTGTTTCCTGGCTATCGCTTAAGAGTTTCTGGCTTCGGCAAGTTCTCCTGAAGTTTTGATCATTGCAGCCACTTCACAAAGAAACCCTAGGGCAGTGGGGGAGGAAGGCTAGCATATGAGAACAGACTTCATGCATTGCCAAAGGGCATCAAACACCCACACTTGTAGCTTAAGTGACAGGATGCAAAGGGCAGGGGGATTGTCGTGGTTTGACCGGAAATGGGACATCTGGGATATGTTGTTTTGCTGTGGTTACCAATGGGTAATTGGAATTTAAGATGGGCACTTAGTTTGACCAGTGGGACATTTGGATCCGCCTCTTGAGACTACGAACCCAAGGGGTTAAAAGCAGGGCTCTTGGCCTTCGGAGTCCTCTTGGGATTTCCGGCGTGAAGAAGTCTCTCCCCCGGCCCAGTTGCTGGCTGGGCTGGGGGAGGGGAAAGCCACGTGGCCCATCTACGGTAGGCCCGGGTTCGGAGGAAGGGTGGCAGACCCTTGAGCGACCGGTTTATTCCCCCCCCAGAGAATGCAGCCCGTGCTCGAACTCTATATTTTGAAACTTGATATCATGTGCCGGCAGGCAGCACGGCTGGGAGGAGAAAGGGGGGGCAGCGGGCAGTCCGGCCGCCTGGGAGAGCTTTTAACCCTTTGGGGAATGAAGGCTTCGCAGAACATTCCCTTTCCTGGGAAAGGTACAGGAGTGGAAGATGAAGGAAGAAAATCAGGCCAGTAAGGGAGGGTCTGGCAAAGGGAGAAGAGAGATGTTGAAGGAATGGAGGAAGATGGAGTGGCAGTTTTTGCTGGACTCTTTTTTTGTTGTATTTCCATGGACTGTTTCCTGGTGATGCAGAGGCTGTATTGCAGGGGGAAGCGGAGGCTCGGCGTCAAGAGAGTTTGGTTTTGAGACCCCTCGGCCCCAGGGGGTATAGAAGACATGGGGGGGGGACAGAGGTCCCAGGGATGTGACTGTACTCTACTTGGAACGAGACGAGGCATTCTTAAAAGGCCCTGAAGGCAGGCCCCTGCCCCATCCCATGCCAGGTGGTGAGAGCACCTCGGCATGGAAAGGAGATGTCACGAGATAGCAAGATACCGGGCGGATTGCTGATTGTGACAAGAAGTCCGTGGCACAAGGAAGGACTCCGTCTATCCCTTATGAGCTGAAGATTTGATTTTTTTTCCAAAGGGTGGTGCCAGACCGAGTGTGGATAATTTTTGGGAAATGTAAATGTGTTTGGGAATTTGGTGGGAGGAGGATAAGGAAGTGTTTCTGTGTAGTTTTCATTCTCCTTGTTTTTTTTTCCCCTGTGTGTGTGTGTAGTTTAGTAATTGTGTGTGTAGTTTAGTTAATAAACTTCTCTTTATGTTTAAGTTGGAGCCTGCTTTGCTTATTTCCTGGCCACATCTCACAGCAGATATCAGGTAAAAGGTATATTTATGGGGGCCCTGGCTTTGCCAGGCCTAAACCATAACAGGGATCCAGGCACAATAACCACCCCTGACAAACCAGAGAGGCACCGCTGCACTAGAGGAGGCACAGCTGTACAAGATCCTCCATGAGCAGCAGCTGCATCCAAGAGTTTGCCGCAGGATATCCTGCAACAACCTCAGAGAGCAGTGTGACCCAGTTGGGCTGGTGCAGGTAGGTAACGCTCCCAGATCCCCTCACAAATTCACTTTAAAAGGATGCATGTGTCAACCGGAGCTGCATATCCTTTTTGACAAGGGCATGTTACCTGATGGGGCTGTGAACTGGACCATCTGCTGTAGGAAGGAGCACCAGAAGTCTTGTTGGCTGTAGGTCTCTGCAAAATAAAAGAAGGACATGTCAAGTATTCACCCCCACGTCTGTCGTACACACAGGCAACTTCACCAATCTCAACCATGTAAATAGCTATAATTAAAAAAAAAACCCAAACCCTAAGCAAGAGCCCCAGAAACCACAAATATGAGACAGTTGCACTAAAATCACATAGATGGAAGCTTGATGAATTTGCAACCAATGCTCTGTTCAGTCTCGAACCTCAGGACCTCAATATTCACTTCAATCTGTGCTTTGTCTCCTAGACTGCATATTTAAATGCTAAACCCCAACCTAAACCGGGGGTACAAAGCACTACCCATCAGGCAGACAATTCACTCAGATTAAGCAAACATGCTGTAAAGGAAGAGCAACTGACATCACCTCTCTGGGCTTGTGAAAAGCCTCTGACGCTGTCCCACACCAGAGCCTTGTCTCTCACAAATTGGAGAGACACAGATTTGACAGACAGATCAACCAGCAGATAAAGAACTGGCAGCAAGGTCACACTCGGCTGGGGTCAATGGCTCACTGTTCAAGTGGAGAACAGGGACACACGGTGTTTCTTATGGTTTGGAAGATTGAAAGGAGGGCGTCAAAACAAAATACTTGTTCTTTCAGAATCACTTCACCTTACCTAAGTTTCATTTTTGAATATTTTTGGAATACGCAGTGGATTATTTATATACCAACTTTCTTTTAAAGAAAAACAGCCTTTATGATTTATCTCTACATTTCTTTCACCCATTTCTCTATTTTTCTTCCCCCAAAGCCCTAAGAACGAAGGCCATACTTTCACATCCATATCATGAGTGTCACATACAGACTTTAAAATCAAACTGCCTTTGATACTGAAGAAAAATCAATGCATTATGGCATCTAATAGAACTACATCAATTATTTTGTTACACATTATCTCTGGTTTCAAAACTATTTTATATCATCAACTTCAACACCATCTACACCCAGTTTAAGCTAGAGTCTGGTGTAATAGAAGAGCTTCCAGTCCACTCCTTACTTATGTGAATGTGGTGCTTAAAAAAAAAAAAAAAAAGAAAGAAAGAAAAACAACCAAACAAACCCACTGGATACCACAGCAAATAACCAAGTTTCTTGCAAGCATATCACTACTATACTGTGTAAGCTCATGTATTACAAAGTCTGCATAACAACAAGGCTACTTATATCAGGAAGACCAGGTGGGTTTAAGTTTCTTTTGCATGAGATCTGAATTCAAACAGGCTTTCCAGACATAAGATATTAATTTATCAGTACATTATGTGACCAGCAGGATGCTAATAAGGGGGACAGATTCATATTTGAACCATATGGACATAAATTACTAAAAAAAAATGTAACTGTGACAACCATGTGAGATTTATACCACAATGTAGTACAGTCTTTGTAAGTATGAAAATAAATAGCTTATGGCTTTTAACACCCAAGGATATAGTACATTTCTATGCCAATTATAACCACCAGGGCTTATACATCATTACATATTCTAAAGCTGGCATGTCATTCTAACTAATGAAAAACAGCCACTGCTGGAATTGTATTTGTGTGTTAGTCTATCAAAAAGCAGTAATTTTACAAATTTAATTATTAGCATTACTGTATAGTGTATTTATCTTCTGCTAGACACCCTTAAAAGGATGGGCATTTTTAATGAACAGATCCACCATGTAACAGAACAACACTTTTTTTTGATAGATACTTCAGAAAAGACGAAGTGCACTCTATGCTGGTCTCAGCTTCGAGAAAAACTATCTCCATCTGCTTCAGAAGAATGACCAGCCAATCTCTGAACAACAAGTTGAATAATGGGATAGCTGGGGTTTTTTCTAGAAGCACCTGGAAACCGTTTTCCAGCAAGATCCCTTCCCACCAGCACCACACACCTTTCTTAATTAATATATATGTAATGATGTCTGCCTTTAGTATCATCCAATAAAGCTGCATCTTCCTCCTGTCTAAACTCATAAATACCAGTCTGGGGTTTCATTACTCACTCCAATACCTTTAGTAGGTACATTTCCTACACAGCAATCACTCTTTTGAACTTTTCTGTCTCAGTTTCAAGGACATCCGAAAGATAAATATCCCACAGAGAAACAGTACTGCAATATTACAGAGAAACAGGCAAACTCTTTCCAGGACAAACATCCAGCAAACAAATACTTTCCAAGACAAGGACAGAAGATAATTTCTCTTTTTTTAACATTACAAAAAAGAAAATACTAGCACTTCAGAAGTACTTATTAGATGACTTTCATCTTCCAATATGATTAAGATGGTATTTTTAAAAAACTGCAAATAGTAGTATAAAAGAGTTTTATTTTCCCTTCCCCCCGCCCTTCTCCATTCACAGACCAAGAAGCAGGCTCACTTGCATGTTGCAAGACAACCAGATTGCCGGATCATACAGCAAAGGCTTGCACTGCTCACACAGACTATTCAGAGTAGATTCTGAAATATCTGGAAAATACTTTCATCTAAGCTTCTGTCCCAGTTCTAAAGGGCAACAGGAAAAAATCTGAAGGCCAGATCACAAACCCTGCTCATCTCAATGGTTAAAATATTTAAAGCAAGTGAAAAAGCTATGGGTGAGCAAACTGCAAATGCACACACCTCCACCCCTATTTTGCTGCAACCAGTAGAAATTAGACACCCACCTACCTCTGTCTCTTGATATCTAACAGAATAGGCCATAAGCCAGACCATATTCACTGCTGGATAAGCAGCTTTTGCATGCAGCTTGCACCTCAAAGACCTCAAGGTGTTGCATTTTCCCAAGCTATTTTACCAGGGAGAACACAGGCTGCATTCAGCCCTTTAAACCATATCCCTTTCTTCAGTTAAAATCACCTCCCACATCACTCCTCCTTTTGAGAAAGAAGGAGCACAAACACAGGATATTTAAGAATGCTCCCTGTGGCACAATTAGCGCTTTAGCACAAGCCCTGGACATAAACTTCCTCCCTGGTCGTGCAGGGCTCCCTAACAGCATCACTGAAACAACCTAAACCAAACAGCCATCAACACCTCCAGAGCTTCCAGCAAGTCCCACTCTTAGCTACCTTTATTTCCATTCTGCTTCCCCAGCTCATTCCTGCTCCCTAAGCTGCCTCTCAGCCATATGCAGATACAAAAAGCTCCTCCCCAACTATTAAAAACTAATTAAGACTGACTGCCCTAATTACCTGCTGTCCAAGCTGTTCCTCATGTCCTGGCCCTTCCCTCATTCCCTCCACCTGTGAACAGAGGTCAAACTCACTGAGCTGCAGATGAGCACCTGTTGTTTTAAAAGACCACAAAGTTTTGCTGAAAATTTTAGAAAGGTCTAAGACTCACAGTAGACTGTACTTCCAAAGGCAGTAAGACTGGAAACTGGATGTGTGAGCTTTGTAACTGAGATGGAAGTTGTGGAAAAAATGGAGAGGGAAGCTGGTGGTCTGCACACTGCTGCCCAGGCAGCAGTCAGTGTGAGAGGAGAAAATCTGATGTAGATGCAGGTGCAATGCTTCAAGCACTTAGCCAAACCTGAGCCTGAATGAAACATCAGACTGCCTCCAAATCCTAGTGAGACCAAGAAAACAAAGTACTTCTCACTCTCCTGAAGTGGCACAGATAAAAGAAGAGCAAATGATGCAGTATATGTGCAAAGATGCTTTTTTTATATGCAGTTCACGAGAAAACTGTTTTCTTAGAAGATTCCTACCACTGAACACAGTATATAACATAGCAAGAAACCAGGAAAATAAAAACTTTTAAAAGAATACATGGAAGTCAATACAATGGAGCATGGCTCAACAGGAGGGTTCAGGGAAATACATGTTACTATTTCATTCTTGAGATAAGGCTGTACAAGCTCCTCCATGAGCTTATTGCATGCAGTGACTGCATGCAATACAAGCCAAGAGCATACACAGGCCCTAAACAGTTCCTCAGTCAGTCAAGGAGAGCTCCAAGATAAGGCCACACTTCAAATTTATGAAAAAAAGCAGAGCCCGGAATGACAAATGTCATTACTCTGACAATACCTCTAAAAGCAAAAAAAGGAGTATATATTCTGATAACAAAGGCAACGTTTATAACTTGTTCTACACCCAAATAAACTTATAAAGTCTTGTGATGAGCATGGCAATTCATCCCATTAGTCTGGAAAAGCATCCTGAAATGGGATGATTTACTGTCTGGAAGTACCTGTCTCTTTCCATCCACTCACTGGAGAGAAAGGCTAAGCAGGCACTTTAATTGAGACATCTAACTGGGGATGGCTAATGTTAGGTGAAATTAAATCTACCCACAGTCCCTGTTCTCCTTGCTACCAAGGGACCTAGGCAATTTGCCCTCTTCTACCTCTCAAAGGGTTATTATGGTAGCAAATTTGTTATGCACTCAGGGTACTTGTGAATTGCCTTGTGAACTCCCACAAACTGGGTTACTCTTCAAAATGCAGCTCATTGGTAAAGACAGGAAACACTGTCTTGACTTGCAGGACTTAGAAATTTTTGGCTGGGCAAGAAGAGGAGAAAATTATTTTCTTTATAAATAGAGAAAATAAAATATGAAAAGAAATGGAATGTATACTAAATACTTAGACGTACCAAAACCATTTTTCTTCAAAGAAAACCCACTTACACATACACCTGTAGTACTCTGAGAATACAATTACAGTTACATGAAACACCTGATCTACCACCAATTCCTGGGCTCTTTGGCTTTCTGGCCTAAAACCTTGATGGCATTCAGCTGGTCTCTGATTTACAAAAGATGCTGCTTCTTTAAAGAATGTAGATTCCAGTTGTTTATGTATAGATGAATATGAAATTGAGGATATATTGTGCGCTGTCCAATATCTAGAATTCTTTTTTCCTTGTATTTGCTACAGAATTTTCCTGATTTTCTCTTAAATTAAAAAAAAGTAATTTCCTGAACAAAGTTACAAAGACAGCTAATAACTCTGTAAGATGTGAAGGCACTGAAGTTCTTTCTCTGAAGTTTGTTTTCTTTTTTTTTAATGGAGTTTTATATATATGTGACTTTTGCAAAGAGGAACCAGCAATGTTATGTTAAAAAGAAACAATATTCAGGGGGTGCTTCTTATGAGACACAGGCCTTTGGGTTAACTTGTTTTGGTTTTTTTTCACAGCAGGAATTTATGAAGAAAACATGAGTGAAAAATAAAGTTTTAACTTCTCATACTATAAAGGGCTATAATATCCTTTATGACTGTCCAGGAAGGAATAATGAGCAAAGTCCTTTTGACATTAACCACAGCAGACTGGAGCAGTGGGAGCTGGTTTTTGAAGTATTGAGTTTTATTTCTTTTCACTTCTTGAGCTTATCCCATCACAATGCAGTACAGAAAATTACACATTATTAATTCCTATATACATGGCAAATAGAAATGGTGACAGTTTATCTGATACTATCTGATCAAAAGTGGTGCTTAGAGGAATTACAGGGTCTGAAATTTGAACCAGTAATATCTCATGAAACAACACAGACTCCATGCCTACATATCAATCCATACTTGCCTCTGGTCTGGCTCCAGACACCCTTAGGCCATGGTGATTCTCTGTGTGAGGTGAGACCTCACAGACTTGATAATACTAAATCCTTTACAGCCTCTTCCTCACGAACATCATCTCAAGGGATCAGAGAAGTCAGCTCAGTGGAAAGGGTAGCTCTGTGCTTCCAATCTGGTGCCACACCTGGCTCCACAGGGAGGCAAACCCCAGTAAAGCCTGTTCATTACAAAAGTGCCGCTCACCCGTGAAGCCATTTTCACTTCTGTGCAATAAATACACACAATTCCTTGCTCCCTTCAAAACCTCTGCCCATTTTTCAACAATACCAATACCATGCTGGAAATTCATAGCTAGTGCTCTGAACATAGGACTAGACAAATTCCAAGTACTTTAAATATCCGTGGTTTCTTCAAAACCATACAAGTTAAAAATCCTCCAAAATTTCCTGGAAAACTGCCTGCTTCCTAGTGATGCTAGCTCTACAAAATTGCAGAGTGATGTTTTTTTTTTTTTTTTTTTTGTTAGAAAAAAGGAAGACAGAAGACAGGAAAAGGTTATATAATCAGATTAATAACAGGAATGTAATTTCATTACAGCCATGCAGCATTTTTTACCCCTCAACAGCAAACATTGCTGATCATGGGGTTAGGACACGAAGCAAAGCACAGTGATATTGACAGCAGTGGAAGGATGGTAGGTGAGGTGACAATATGGTCTTCTCCTCCATGCAAAGGGTGCCTGATGCATCCCTTAGCTTACCTGGCAGCTGAGAGAATAGCATATGTCGGAGTGACATCATTGTTTTGCAGTGATGAGGTGATGCAGGGGAATCACCAAGTATGGTGCTCCATAAAAGTGTAAAATCAGGAAGAAAACATTAAGAAATCAGCCAATCTGGATAGAATGGCAGAACATAAAATGTACCAGAGTTGCAAGAGGTAAAGTTTGCAAGTAATGAAATGCATTTATAAGTTGTGCATGAAGAAGTGTGTAGTGGGAAAACAATCTTTCCTTAGCGCTGTTACACAATGTCATTAGGGATTACTTCCTCTAGCTCACAGAAATCAATGTTATGACAGGAAGAGACAGAGCAGGAGAGATATTGACTGAGCTGTCAACCATAGGAGTACATCTCTCTGAACCTGTGGGTTTGGGCTTTGATGAAGCAAATGCATTCCACAGACACTTTTATAGAAACTCAGGCACTCACTCAAAGTACTCACATTTCATATCCACTGTTTGGTCACAACCATCAACACAGTGACTCATAATTTTTGAGGTGAAATTGCCAAAAGTAGTAGATGTCCTTCACCCAGCCCCATCCATGGATTCTTGACACCTAACAATTTGACATGGGCTCTGAACCATGGTGCAGGGGTTTTCCTGACACTGTGATTCCCTCTCTTTTTTCTCTTTGTCCACCCCTGTTTACTTATTTAATAAAGACATTAAAGAAGAAAAAGAGGGAACCTTCTAGACAAAGCCAGAGATAAAAATATCATGTCTTCACAAACTCTCTTTACACTTAACAACCAGGAGCTTTGTGCTAAAAAAACCCCAGACTTTCCCTACACGAACTCCCATATCCTATTTGATTGTTAAAAGTAATAATTAATGTATTTTAAGTTTCAAAGTATGTATTTCAATGGTAATGAACTCCACAGGCCTTTTATACCTCACAAATCAAATAAGAACTGATATTAAAAATTGTGTATTAGAAATCCATCTCAAACCACATCTACCTTAGCAGAACTGACTGGTCAAGCTCGAGCCAGCAATACTGTAACCACTAATTCCTTCTCCTTTCCTATTTGTATCAATCAAACAAAGTGCAGCATCCTTGAAATCATGAACAACCTGAACAACTGTTGCTGTTGATGAGAAGCAATAACATATTTCTTAGGAACTTTATCTGGAAAGAAATCTGTGGAGATGCTATAGACATCATGATTTCTCGTGCAGTCAGCACTTTTTTCCAAAGCCAGAGAGAGTTTGAAGATAAGCTGCAAAGAGATTTAGGAACAACCTTCAAGTCTTCCAGATGGAGTTGACATAAAGTTGGCATTCTTGCCCCATAAAATGTACAATTAAGAAATTGTAAGAAAGTTGCAAGACACAGAAACATGCAATTAGGTAAGGAGGAGAAATCAGCTGGAAAAAAAGAAAAAAAGAAAAAAAAATCGACACATTCAATTGTTTGACGTCAAGAACTCCCCCAAGTGCTACAGAGAAGGTAGGGGAGCACAACACAGCCATATGATAGAAAATTTAGTCATAAAGTGGCTTTCTAAAGCAGCTGCCTTTGTGGAACTAAGTGCAGTATTATGCCAAGCAATGTTCTATTATCATCAATCAGTAACTTAAACAAGGAGTCAGTGAATGCCACAGTCCTGGATATCACCAGGACACCCACTCCTGTTGAAAGAATGCTCAAGGAGGTATAAGATGTGTTATCAGAAGAACTTGGAACATTTGACATCTTTTCTATCCTATAGACTCTCACCATTTCCCTGAGTAAATGAATGCCCCGGCATTTCATTTACTCAGGAAAATTGAGATGTAGGGGAAGTCACAGGAGATGTAGGGGAAGTCACTGACAGAGTTCAAGAAGTGTTTGGACAGTGTTCTCAGGCACACGGTGGGACTCTTGGGGATGGTTCTGTGCAGAGCCAGGAGCTGGACTTGATGATCCTGATGGGATCCTTCCAACTCAGGATATTCTGTGGTTTTATGATTCTACGACACAGACAGTCTTGGCTATGGTAGAGAGCAACATGGGATTAGTTTTGTGGGACCAAAAGACCCAGCTTTCTTCAGAAGCCTGCATAGGCCTGTAAAAATGGAATTAACAGGTCTGTGTTGATTTGAGATAAAGGAATAACACCAAGAACGTAAAATAAATTGATTGTAATGAGAGCTGTTCTATTTGAGCAGCTAATCTGAGAAAGATTATCTGTTCCATTTTAATAGCAGACAAGAAATATGAAAAGTGACCCAGAATCTTTGAGTAATATTGGATCGGAGGTATTAAAATATAACAAAGTGACCACACTGAAAACTGGTACTGAGTAGGAAACCATCAGACATGCACTATAGAGAGTATCAAAAAACATTGGAAGAACAAATGCAAATATAAAGACAATGAATGCTCTCATAAAGGCATGGGGGGACTTTTTCTTTTTTTATTAATGCTTACATTGAAGATTATAATAAAGCTAGAACAGAGAATAGCCTTGATAAGAAAATGCAAAAGACAACAATGCAGAAATTAAAGTAAAATATGGCATACAGTAGATGTAATAATCAGAATATTTTACATGTGTTTCAGTACTGGGAGGCAAGGACATGAATCATGAAGGCTCAGTAAAATGCAAAGATAAAAATCTTTATTTGCAAACAATGCAATCATAGAAAGGTGGAGGAGGTACTATAATGATCCCTTTAATGGTGAGAGATAAAAGTGAAAAACAAATGGTTATTTTCCAGATTAAGGAGTCATTCCCAGAAGAATCAAATTTTTAAAGGCAATTAGACATTCAGGAAAAATGCTGGCAATTCCTACTAAATTATTAAGACTCGGATACAATAAGCTTAGTCAAATTTTTTACAACCTAATTTTGATAATATTTCCTAAGAGCAGAAAGAGAAAGTCACATTTCCAATTTCAAAACCAGGATGTATTGGAAACGTAGGAGTTGTTTTTATGTTTCTTCCTATTTCAACCTCAAAAATCCAGCTTTCATACCTTTTACAGACACATACTCTTTAAACACAGGAAACAGTGAGTGATGGTGAATATTGGTGTCTGACAAAGAGACAATATTTCCAAGATTAGTCACAAAAATGAAAACAAGCAATCACTTTTAGTTAGGTGTTGTCTCTAGGAAAAATGATGATATAAAGACAATGAAAGTGTAATTTCTTAGAGGATTTGGCAATCATCTAGTGGGTCCTTGGCCTGTAAGAAGAGCATCTGACATCTTGGAACATCACAGGACAAGTATGAGACTATTATGTAAGAAATATGACGCTTTTCAAGTAGAGATACAATGAAATTTCTGCTGTTTCATAGCAATCCAATGCTAAAATGGGAAGATGAAGAAGCCCCACACTTTTCAGATCAGTCCAGTCATTGCTCGGAAGGCACTGAAGCAATCTGCCTCAACTTCTGGCTAAGCGACTGCTGCAGGAAAGACAAGGTCAGAAAAAATGGTAGGTTTAGATCAGTGAATGGGAATGATATTCAAGGATTGCAAAAACAGGTAAATAGTCTTGTAATGATAAGATTTTGAGCAAGCTTTCTGTCAGGCAATGAGGTTGCAATGAGTTTGGTAGCCTAAACAGCTGATGGCTTTAAATAATAGTAGAAGTTCATGGGAGGAATAAATTCAATTGTTTGCTGCTTTGAACCTAATGACAAAAGGAAAAATTACTTTGGACAAAAGACCCTAAAAAGTCACCAAATTAAAAAAAGAGATCTCTTGCCTAGATTGGCAGTGGTATTAGCTAATCATGAGGTGAGAAAAGCTGAGAAACGGAAGGAGTGACAGTGTAGTGCAGTTTGACTGCAGTCAGTGCAGGCACAATCTAACTGGCATGGGCGACAGCTGCTGTGGCTGGGATGTGGCACAGAGTTTGCTGGCTGCCAACCGCCACAGCAAACTTACTGAGCTCCTGGGTACATGAAGTGATTTTGTTGTAGGTATTTCTAGAGAGAACTGCTTAGCTGACTGTTCTGCACAGGACTCACACCACCACTCTTACTGCCCAAGCAATGTGTTGAACACGGTTTTTATCGGGATTCTAATCAAGCAGGTGATACTCTTTTGCAAACAGGATGCTCGTTTATGTAAATGCTGTGAAATCCTACACCTATTGTCTCGACCTACCTTCCTCTTCTACCAGCAGCAGCTGCCGGGCGCTCCCTGTTCCAAACCCCTGTGCTCGCTCCCTGTGCTCAGGAGCATTCCTTCTCCCATTGTGCAATCTAAACCCCAACACCACAGAAGGTGAGACAGGATTTCAAACCTGGCTGCCACTGCAAGAGGAGAGATGCAACACAGTGGAGAGAGCAGCAGTAACTGCGAGAGTTTATCATCCCGGCTTCTTCAAATGCCCCTCCCTGCTCCGTGATCGAGGCACACCAGAGCAATAAATTCTTCTAAGAGCCCTTAAATCTATCACACTAATTGCTAAATGCAGAGTAGCCATTCATCTTTCCTGCTAACATGGCAATGCATGAATTTGCTGTAAGATTTTTTTTTTCTAATGTTTCCTTATCATTAAACTATAAAATAAAAGAAAATGTAACATCACTGTCTACTTTGAGGCTAATGCTTTTTTTGAAGCCTGGAGAGGAGTTCAGCATGAAAATCATGAAAGATTAGGAGGACTGTCAGCACAAAGGGACAGATATTTTCCTGTTCTATTCACATGCAGTCTTAGCATTTAAAAATGCATGTGAATAACACTTATTTTTAGACTTCAGAAAGAATAAACCACACCCATATTTCCAGAAATTTCCTAATAACATTCTCCTAAAATTTCTTTTCAGAAATATCACAGAAAGTCTTCCTTCATTTAGCATTGAGAGTAAGTGAAATTGGAATGTATTTTACCAGAGGGGTCAAATATTTAAAATAATACTATCCTTTGCAGTTGGTTGATAAATATACATGGAGAGAAACTTCAATGAAAACACAGGCACTAATAAGAGGCAAACTTCAGATTGCAAGCTTGTCCTTTGTCAATTTGTTCAGCATACGGTAACCTTGTCAAATTAAGAAAATTCCAAGTGTATTAGGAAAGGCTGCCCTCTTCAGACAAACTTAATAAAAGGTACAAAGAAGTTCTGAATGTCTTGAAGTTAAAATAAGAATGTGGTGAAATTAACTGTGCAGTGCAATATTAGCCTATTAACTTTATTCTGCTTAATAACAATTTGCTATCACATAAAGAAAAGCATTTTTTGTCATTAGCTACACATTAATGAGTGGATTTTTAGACTCACAACAGACCCATTTATACTGTTTCTGTAAGGGTGCTATACTTCAAGTCATATGCTGAAATATAGATACATAATTAATTAAGAAATTTATTGAGTCTGAATTTTCCCTATGTCATGTTTTGTGCTGTCATATGGAAAAATAACACATTTTGCAGCACTGAATTTCTGTCACAGGGAAATTTTCATTAAACATGATAAAATTGCCTTTTTTCCTCCAACAAAACTTGGGGTTTAGATAGGTTTTGATCTCCCTAATGATCTAAACTAGTGAGTGGAAAAAAGTCTTTGTCATCGTGATTGGTGCTTTCTACTTGATGGCTATTTTTAATTTCATTCATGAACAACTAGAAAACAGCCTACTTAGACAAAAAGTAATTTTTTCTTTTTCCTTGCTATTTGTCATCTGAGTGTCTTCACAGGTGAAATTTGGGATTTTAATCTTGCATCACACCAGGTGGCAAAACACAAGACCACCAGGTATTTTCCTGGTGCATATCATAGAATTTTCATAAGGAAGACCACCTGTATGAAGTAAGTAACTGTATTTGGGTTAATGACTGTAAATAACAGTTTCCAATTTACTGGGGAGGTGAGGTGGACATAAATATTTATTATTGGTGTTTTACTTGGAAAACTGAAAGCTGTATCATAGAATCTTGTGAGGAGACCTAGAAATACATATGCTCCACAAGACCAGATCTAATACTCATCTATCCACATTATTCAAGACCTTTACCAGGGCCTGGAACTGTACCAGACAAAACAGCCATTAACTCTCAATATAGCCCACTAAAGTTCTCCAGAACAGGGAGCAGGGAGCAGAGACCGTTCTACCAAAAGATGGTCCTAAGACAGAAAGATAACAAGGGATTTAGTTGCCAGTTTGATAGAAGTCTCTCCATTCATTAGAAAAGCTCTTTTTTCTAGCTTTTCAGTAAAGCCTCCAACGTCATGATGTCTCAGGAGAACACACCTAAATGCCCAATAAGTTTGTCACTGCAAGATTGCTCTTTTCCTTGCAAAACAACTTTTTTTTTTTTTTTTTTTTTTTTTTTTTTAATCTTGACTCAAAGCATGGTAAGTCCAATTCATTCTATCTTCTGATCAAAATTTTGAATCATGTTTCGTTCCTCCTTCACCACATCATAAAGGCTTTCTGGACAACAGCTAATTTCATCTATCATGTCCCTTTGCACAGGCAGTCTCTTCAGTCTGTGAAACAGGCAGTATTTCTAAGTTCACTTTAAAAAACACCCCATGCTGTTAACTTTAACCATGTGAAGAAGTCTCTCTGAAGACTTGTGGGCCTTTTTTCCCCCTTTGTTAAATAGGATTTGGTTTAAGATGTACTTTAAGTTAAGAATTACTTAAATGCTTTGCTGAACTGAGGCCTGAAATGGGACTTTAATTTCCTTAACAACTCTCAGTGTACCATTACTAGAATAAATGCAGAAAAATCAGACTTTCTGAAAAAATGTGTCTCGAGGGTGCTAGTACAAGCAAATTACAGAGCAGTTAAATAATGTCAAACTATAAATCTCATATCTCCCAACACTTATCCATCTGTCTTACCACTATGCTAAGGAGTAGGTCTTTTTTAAATACTGAGATGTTAGAGCTGGAAATGAATACTTGCCTTTTAGTCCCCTCCTACGCTATGGTATTCAGTTTCATGTGTAACTGATGGGCTGAAATTTTAAGACAGACTGAGTAAATAAATTATGAGTATTCAAAATATCACTCTTTTGCCAGTAAACCCCTGTTATTCTTCACACTGATTCAGCCACCTCTCATGCTGCTATCTTTATTTATAGGAATGGTATTTTCTGTGATTTGGTAGTATACACTTACTAAATTATTTCAATGGAAATTTTTTCAATGTCAAATATAACCATGATTTTTTAATAATCAAAACACAGTACAGCTTTGTTTGGGTATTTTTCCTTCATTCAATTGAGACACAGTGTTAAAGAAAGGCATATTAGTTGAATACCAGCATTTTTTATACTATTGCTAGTTCTTGCACAATAGAATTCCTATGAACTGTGCTGTAATTCTTTCCTGCAGTGAAACACAGGGGTGTCCACATTGGCATTCTTGAATTTTCTTAGGCCATTAAATCATAAGGCTGCCTGTACTATGCAGAGAGATTGGGTTATGAATTTTCTGAAGTGACAGATCCCGTTATATAAGCCACTGGTGAGTCTGGGAATGCCATTCAACATTTTCAGCTTTGGAATTAATTTTATTCTACTTTTTCCCATGAGAAAAATGAAAATGTTCACAATTTTACTGGTAAGGAGTGCAGTTTCCCTGACAAAATCACATCCCTGGGAAAACCCCAAGTATTCCTTCCAGCTGTGGGTATACAGAGCTACAATTCTGCCCTCACAGCTGTGTACCTGATGTGACTTCTTGGAAAACTCAAACAAGGATCCTAAAATTAAAAGGCTGCTGGACAAGATAGCTCCAGCATCTTTCTTGTAACAGGCAAGGCTAATAGACTTGAAAAAAATCTAAGAAATCATTTTTGCAGAACGCATTATAAGCCTCCTTTATATAAAATTACTGGTCTTTTCACACATGCAAGTCTTTCCATTGCCTTCAGGTCCAGGCTAGTGAGAGGGCTTGTCAGGTAAGCCCACTGCCCTTCAATATTACAGAGGTGGCATCAAAAGTGAACTGTAACCCAACTGTCTGATACCACTTACAAAAGTTAACACCACATTCTTACACAATTCAGTTCATTCAGTGACAAGCTGTAATCACAGCTCACTGAGTCCTTCCAGGACTCATAAAATAAATAACTGGAGCAGTAAGAACTCTTCTATGGACAGCAACTTTGAGTATAAAGAATTTGAACTGGTAAATGAACACATGCAAGTTTATTAACAGAGAAAGAGCACAAGAAGTGAACATTGGCAGTGAGATAGACATTCATTTTGAAAAATTAGAGGAAGCCAGTGAAAATTCAGAGACAAGGCAAAGACTACTGATTTTCCTTAAATAAAAACAAGGAAGCAACCTAACTCTGTCCCAAATAACGGCTGACAAATTCACTCAATTTGGCCTGTGCCCCTTGTACACCTTGGAGCTGGGATTTTCAAATTTCAGGCATAGATGAATGTGAAATACCCCTTCATTCCTTTGAAGAAGCCAGTCTGAAGCTGCAATGAGCCTGCAAATAGTGATTAGCATTTAAAGTGGCACCCTGAATAATAAAATGTCTTTGAGCTGGATTGTAATTTTCTGGAAGTGAAAGATATTCTTTACATTTACCTCACAGGAGACTAATTTTGGTCTTGTCCTGCTAAATGAGAGGTCACAAGGTATCAGCTCCAATGAATCTCTCCTAGGCTCTTCAGGTAATATTAAATTCTTGATATTTCATTTGCAAGTTTTCTGGAGGCTGTAGTGTGTGGCTCCCTGCCCCGTTCCCTTCCAGCCTGAAGAGCAGCACCCGTGGTGAGCCAGGCTGCAGGAGGCTGCAGTGCCACCTTCCTGCTCCAAAGAGCTGCGCCTCCTCCCAGGCACCCCTGAATAACCAGCTCTGAAGCCTGACTTTCTCACAACACTCCAAAATCCTGCTCCACACATCTGATCGGGATATGGGGCTGTGAAGGTTTTTGTGGTATCGTCTGCACCTCTCCCAGCTGCTGAGACAAAGTTCATGGCAACCACTTACAGTGTTCAGCACAGTCCTCGGCCAAGTATTTAATCAGTAAATGTTGTACCAGGCTAGTTAAAAGCACACAGGAAGGATTTATCGTGACATCAAACTGAAGCCTAGTAAAACCAAAATAACAAATGAAGAAACCCACAGCTAGGTAAAAATATCCGAATCCACAAGTGGTGAAGCGTTCAAACAGCAGTAAACTCTCATTCCTATCTGCTTCTGCGCAAGTAGTGTTAAGCAGAAATGCCTAATGGAAACAAACCTAACCTGGGCAGGCTCTTTCAGGAGAGCAAATAGACAGAGAAGTCTCTTGATGCCCATGCAAACGTCATTACCTCTCTTTGTACCTCCTGCAGCAGCCCACACAAGGACTGGCCAAACAGTTCACAGAAAAGGGCAAGCGCAGCTTCGGAGCTGCACGCTCCCCGGAGAAGAACTCCTCTGCCCTGCTTTTTAAAAGGCACAGCCTCCTGCTTTTCTACAGTAATCTTGAAATCTGCTCCATTTTCCGTGCTTGACTATAGAAATCCTCTCTGGATTCCCTGAAAGAAAAATATTAAGCAGAACACACAAAGTTTTTTAAAATAGTGTCGCACTTGAGTCTCTGCCTGCCACTCAGTGAAACACAGCAATTTAAAATTACTGAAGCTCTTAAATTAAGTGCTTAAATTTGAAGGTGATCACCACTCTGAACATGTGAATTGTACAGCTATCTGAACTATCAAAACTCTTCAATTTACTCCAAGCAAGTCATTTTTGGAAGTGACAAGGGAGTCTGTGATTGCCCAGACTGTACTGATTTAAAGCTTCTGCTCAGTTTTCTACTCCTTTTTAAAAGTATTTGAGTAATTCTGCTAGCTTATAGAAAGACTGTGCTGAACACATTTGAGCAGTTTGGGGGAATGTGTGTGAATTTTTTTTGCTTGTAAGTAACCATTTTGGATCAGTACTTTCCTTCCGGAGTCATGTCCAAGCAAGTGGTTTTACCTAACTCTTCAACAGTTGTGTGGAGATAAAAATTGAACACCCATATCGATTTTCAAAGTCTTCAATTGACTAAATAGACAATGTACAATTTTCTGAGTGCACTGAAAGTGTCATTGCTTTGTAGCTACAAATTGAAACCTATAATGCTCATCTCCAGGAAGCAATTATTAATATTTTTTTTTACAATACAATATATTTATTCTTGCAATTTTGGCACACAGTGCCTTTTGAAAATATTTTCTTAAATGAACTAGTAACAGCTAGTTACCCTCTGTAATATATTATTCAGTGATGAAATACTTCCATTCCATACACAAACCTCTTACAGCTGCGAGAACTGTAGAAACACAAGAGATTCTAAAACTCCTGCATTATTCTTTCCTGTACCATCCAAAGTAGCTTCAGGCCAGAACGAGGCCTTGACAGGTTTTTGGGTTTTTTTAATTTGGACAGCTTTCTACATATTCCCAGAATTGTTAAATATTGCACTATTTCCCACACTGCATAAAGTTCAATTAGAAACATTCTTTCTGTGGGCCTTTTTCTTGTGCTCCTCCAACTGCCCCATGGCAGAGCTGTCACAGCTGATGCTCTGCTTTGATTCACAACTCCCAGCAAATATTTCCCATTTTCCTTGCTGAATAGCATTAATGATAAAGCACAATTATCTGAAAACTCTGATGAATTCTACTATTTGCTATAAATTAATTCCACTTAATGCCTCATATTTTTAAGGCACTCTATCTATCAGAAGTAACTTCTGAGCTGAAGATTTGTCAGTTAGCCTTCCACTTGTAGACCCTTGAAACTCAATTGCCTTTCAAGTGGAGGCACATTCTGGCTATTTGACAGCAGATCCTTTTATACATCTGTACTGATCCATAATCTATTGCAAAGGATGTGCATTAGGATTTGTAAGCTCTGCCTCCTAAGATAACATGTGAGCTGGGACCTGGGGGGTTCTTGCTGCAATATCTGTTGGTTACTCACACCTGTTGGATAACCAGCTCATATTTACAATGCTAAGATGTCTTGAATGTGTGTGGGGATGTTGGGGCTTTTTTTGCCGTTTCAAGGACTTCTGCAACCAGCAAAATCTGATTCCAGTGAGTTTCTGAGTCATATGGTGCTTGGGCTGTGTCCATCTACTTTTTCTTTTAATGGCCAGTCAAATGCCAGAGGTGAGATCATGCCACAATGCTTGACATTTATCTATTATCAAATCATTTGCTCAAGATTACACTGATTTAGCACCTCAATATTTTTACAGGTACACTGTGACACATCAAGATGTTTCAGAGTTATTTGTAAAGAGATCTGTCACGTGATTTCAGAAAAAGTGTGAAGGTTTTTTTGAAGCTGTTGGATGTTCTCTTGATGATTAAACCTTGTGTGAAAAATTATCTGCCTGGTTAATTTTCCATATCAAAATCCAGGCTGCAGCACTGCCATTTCTTTCATTTTGGTTCATATATCAATGTGGAAGAGTTTGCCTGTCAACAGAAGTGTAACATAGTTGCTTACTTTGTTAAGTGCTATCACTTTTTACATCTCTATTCTTTGATATTTTGGCTATCATGCTGCATTCCCCATTATTCTCTGGGATTTTTTCCTATTTCCCTGCTTTGCAGAAGAGTTCCATAATTTATCAGCCATCTTGTTCCCACAAGCATTTCCCTAGTGATATGAGCTTCATCTGAAGTTTTCTCAAGTTTCTGAATGTTTGTCATATTTTTTGTACTGTACATGTAAAGCAAGAGCAGTAATAGTAATTTCTGAGCAGTCAAAGTCTTAAAGCATTAATAGCTGAGCTGGTAGAATCCTTTACTGCAGCTTCACCAACAGTTTGGCCTTCTTGATTAAATTATCCATGCTGTTCCCTTCATTTCTACTCAGGTTGCCTTGTACTATGCTGTCCTTAAAACTTTTTGCTGTCCCTTTTCTCAAAGGTATTTCTGAACAGTTAATATTTTTCTTGTCTTGTTTCTTTGCTGTTCCTCAGTTATGCACACTTCAGAGACACTTTTCTGAAAATCAGTAACAGCTGTTGCAGCATCTATGATATGGTCATTCAAAAAATACAATGGCGCATCAGGGCTGACTTGTGCAGGGCCTGAGCCTCAACACACCTGGACTCCTTTCATTGGTACAACCTGATATGTGGGGTTTGTGTCTTGAAAAGCCTTTTCCTTATGCTTTCTAAGATTGTAAAAAAAAAAAGACTTGGAAAAGAATTCCAAGGAAATTTTGGCCCCATTCTTTGGATTATGAGCTGGGATCAAGCCCTTCCAGTCTAGCCCTGGCAAAGCTTCCTTTAACCACTTTTTTAAAAATCTTTAATAAGGAGCCCTGAATGAGTGTCCCAGTGCCACAATTGCTCACTGTTCCTTCCCATCATTCATATATGTTTTGGAAGATGAATTTTCCCCTCAGGCCTCTTTTTGCTAAATTAGACAAATCAGTTCCTTTACCTGATTTCCATAAGCAGGTTTTCTAATCCTCTTTTCCTGTTACTCTTCTCTGGGGTCTATCCAGGCTGTCTACTCTTAAGCCCGTTTACCAAAAACCATATTTCAGCTGCAGTTACACCAGTTTCAGGAGGAGCAGAGCACATTTTCTGCCACTGAGAAAAAAAAAGTTTAAACATCTCACAGCTTCATTCTCATATTTTTGCATCATCATAATAAAAGAGCGTGCTTTTTTTATGAATTTGTTCTTACCAAAATAAAAAACTTCTAGCATCAACTCAACTACACCAGCTCACATCTTCAAGAGTTTTGACCCAAATTTCCTTTCAGTAGAAGTTAAAACAATCAAAGCAGTCCTTGGTGACTCTATTTGGATGACTCCTATGACTTCTAGACAGCCAGATTTAACAATGATTTCCACCCACTCTGAACTCTGACATTGGGCACTGATTATTATTTTTTTTCCTCATGTTGATCTAAAACACAGGGATGGTGTTTGCTGATTGCATTTCTCAATATATTTTGACTGCCTCAACTTTTGTTATTGCCATTATTGCAGAGATCCTGGCCTAGCAATGTTGTCAGTCGGAGCACGCTGATGAGTAACTCCACAGTCATAACTGGCTCTTAGCCTACGAGTGATGGTGCTGTTTCTGCATTAATGTGATGCTCACTGAATAGTAACTATCTTGCACCCTTGGATATATTGCAGATTTCCTCAGTTTTAAAATGCTTTTTGTCAGCAGTGATGCTCGCACGCTACAAGGATTTAGGGCTTGCATTTGTCCATTTCTTTCATTGCCGCTATCAACTTTCATTATTGCAACTATAGCTCCAAATGTTCTAGAAATTCTCATACATACTTACCTTCAGTAAAGTCTGCTGTGGAGACCTGGCTTTCCCAACAATTCGTGGAAAAATTGCCGAGTGCATTACCTTTCTTGTGTGACTACCTTAGCATGCTTTTGATGCTTGACTTTATTTGCTAATGAGTTATAGAACTATCAATCACCTGCCAGTCTAGCAAAACAGTGAAATTCATTTCATCTGGCCTCTTTGACCTGTTAGACTTAAGTGGCCATACCAGGAGTTAAAACTCCAGCCAGCAGAGATGATAGGATTATTGAAACACAGGCTCTTTCATTACCACAAGGGGTAGCCCTCAAAGACCGAAATCTCAGTGGTGGCACTTGCAAAGATTAACATTCCCGCCAGAAACCACTGCCCAGCTTATCAAAACACTTCTACCTGAAGGAAATGCCTGAATGCAAACTTAGGCAATGAAACTGAAGTAGCCCAGTTTGGGAAGGTGCTGAGTACTCACAGCTTTCAGCAATTTTATGGAATTAAATGAAAACAGTACATGAAATAATAGACCTAAGAGAGACAAACACAGTGGCACATGGCTATAATCTTTTCAAAACAGAGATAGATCTTTGTGTGAACTTCAATAAAAATTCTTAAAAGGTAAAGTGACTAATTGCTTCTTTTTATATAGCTTAATTGATAGTCTTAAGCCAGGAACAGATTTAAAATTCATCAAAGTTTCCTAAATAATTGTGACTTCATGGTGATAGAATCCTGAATAATGGACTGAATAATAGGTTAATCAATTGACTGATTCTTTCGCTGAACAGAATATCAAATGAAAATATTCACCTATTATTTGTATGCATTTGTATTTAGAGGTACGCACATAGAGATTTGACTTCCTGCCATACTGAAAAAGGATGGAGTATTGCAGCATGAAGTGTTCAGAGAGAATTTGTCAACCACACAACTGAACTGTGGGCAGGGGTGACTGTAATACTGCCTCATAGAACTCACAGCCCAGCACGTGCTGTGTTTGATGTGCCAAGGAAAAGGTTACTGACACTTGTCCGGCCCATCCATCAACAGCAGTTCTTGGGGAAACTCCCTCTCTGTTCTCTGCAGAAGATGCAGGGCCATGCAAGCAGGGCACTGAATCTGGATGATACAGGTCGTCAACCCAGGATGAACAGGGCACACACTGTCTGACACCCGACTGCAGATTTGGGGTGCAGAAGAGACAACAAATGCAGTCAAGAACCTCTGCCAAACAGAGGAGTCTTGACCTCTAAAAGACTGACACAACTGCCTCCCAGATAACTTCATACAATTAGGTTTTGACCGCACTCTTTGTGAAAGATTCAAGCCACCATATAGTATGCAAGAGCACAGTTAGGAGTTGTCTACAAAAGGAACAAAATGTGAAGGAAGACATGGAGATAGTCATGTTATAAATAAATCCATGAGTCTGCATTTAAAAAAAATAAATATTTTAAATGTAGGGCGTCTTTGAGTCAGGTGCTAAGCTAAGAGGTTGGCAGGCCAACGCTTTTTCTTTTACTCCTTTTGCTAGTTCTAGGTTACATTTTCAAGTGTCAAGTTACTTTTCAGAGCAGTACTGCAAATATTTTTTTACCTAAGCAAAGCAATACAGATCTTCTGAAATAAAGGTGCATATTTATTTGACAACACCCTGCATTAAAATAACCAAATTAAAAGACATTTACCATTTTCTGTGCTGGCTTTCTATTATTTATCAAATGTTTCCATTTATACATATATTTAAATTTTTGTATTATATAAATATAAATACATAAGTGTACACATATATATGTATGGGGACATATGAGTGGGTATATTAATATATTATTATTATATTTATATTGTAAACATATAGATAATATGTATTAAAATATATTATGTTTATAATCATATATTATGAATATATATTATACATTTAAACTTTAATGTTTATATAAATATAAATACATAAGTGTACACATATGTATGGGTATACATGTGTGGGTATATAAATATATATATATTTAACTAAATATGAGCATCTTTGAAAATTCATTATAATTTCTCAGAACCGTCCAACAAGGGCTTTATTGTTCAAAGCTGTTGTAAAGAGAGCTGCATCGAGGGAAGCCATTTGAACTGCACAACAATGAACTTTATTGATCCTGCGTAAGTCATAAGCACAGTTACATTTTTCTGAGTGCCTTCTATGGGCACATTTTCCTAATGACAGTGTATGTGTGCCTATATATTAATGTTAAAGACAACACAACACCACTGTACATCACAGCACTCAACCAGCACATGGTCTAAAATTTCCAGTTTTGGAATCTCTGCAACATTTCTGCATTCTCACTGCCATTATATAAGTTTATTTGGAGGCAACCCTGGACCCACACTAAAATACAAGACTGCAAAGATTTCCTGGCTTTTTATTTACACTTGATTAAATTGTTCCAGTTTTGGCTTTGACAACTACACCAGTATGCTGGCCCATTCACTCACACTAAGAAAAATAAAAGTGGCATGTGCATGGAAATGAAACAACTGCCCCCGAGTAAGTGTTCTCACAAATAATCTGGCAGGTTACTCAGTAAGTTAAGTAAGTTCCCATATTTGGACAAATTCTTTGTGTGTCCAGACTGTGAAGCACAGAAAGGAGAGCTCTTGCAGACTGGTACCATAAACATAGCCAATGTCAACAGGTTTTATTTTACAGCAAACATTAAAGAGGAGATTTTCAAAGAAACATAAGAAAATTATGAGCAACAAGGGATCCAACAACTTTAGGCTCCTCTGAACATCAAAAGGTCAAACAAAACCACCAGTACACCAGCCCATACCAATTGGCACACTGTAATGCTCCCTGAGGCTTCAGTCCAAGAAATCAGGACCTTGTTTATGGAAACATAATAAAGGCACTTTTTTTGCTTTCCTGTAATAGACACTTTAGCACCTGGTAATTAAAGGGGAATACCTGAAAAATCTGCTATTGAATCTCACTAAGGCCATGCATTAGATGCCTATTTGCATTCCTGTGGCAAATTTGGTCACAAATTCACATACCAGGGCTTCTTTGACTCACTGGTACAAACCAGAGTGCACATCCCCAAATCCTCTGCTGCTTGGTGAGCACACCTGCAGAAACTTCCTTCCCCTTCTCACTTTGAGGAATCTAATTATCCAGCATGCATTTTTAATAAGCTCAAGTCACTTCTACTGTTTAAATGCTTGGACCCTAATACCTGCTACAATGCTGAGAACATTGAATGGGAATCCTGCCCTTAACATCCACAAGTGGTTCACATATTTGCTTCCCTTGGCTCAGACTGTGCCCAGGCCCATCTGTTTGAAGGCACCGATCCTGCTTTGCTGATCCAATGCTCAGGCAGCGATGCCAAGGGACAGGAACAGTGAGCAGGTCATTGCTTGCTCACATGAGGCTACAAGAGCCCTTTCCATTGCTCCCAGCCCTGCACTCACACCAGGTCACTTCTGCTGCCAGTGTCTCTGGAAAAGGCCTCACATCGGCCCGCTCAGAGTGCAGGGCCACAGAAGTGGGACAGGGTCCAAGGGAGCTTTGGCTACACATGGTGGCTGCTGTGGGTGAAGCCTGTCTTCATGGGCTTGCCCAAGAGCCCATGCCCATAGCAGAAATCTGTAGCTCAGGAAACAAAAAAAGTGATTCTGCTATGGACAAATCTCCTTGCTTGAGGGATCAATACAGCAAAGGTGCCACAGGGACCCAGAGCTCCCCACACACACTCAAGTACTAAAAAACTAATGAAAGACACAAGTCAGAAACAAAGGACTCTGAGTAATGAAATGATTAAAGAGAAAATACAGTTGAAAACTCCTGGAACACATTATAATTTAATATCTCATTATTTACTAGGCACATTGAACATAACATGAATTTCCCTCTGCTCCACCAAGCCCGCTTCATATTCCACAGAGCCTACACTTCTGTATCTCATCCAAGCTGAGATGAAATTGTCTTGTATATCAGACAAATGTACTAGAGAGTAGCCTACACTCTGGTAATGTACAAGCTGAATGTTCCCAACAGTCCAACTTCCACATCGTTTAGAGAATTTGCACTCACACATTTTCAATGCATAATGAAGGGTTTTAGCAGTTCATAATTATTAAGTAGTTATTTTACATGCCCTTGTGTGTGGTAAATAATACCATAGAGAAAAAAAGTAACCAAGGGTTTGTATAAATGATTCCGCATAAACCTACAAGCTCAGGTTTTAAATCTGCATTATCATGTCGGTTCAGATCTTTAGGCTTAGGTCTGAACAAACATGAACTTCAGGGACATTTGAAATTCAGCTCTGTATCCTGACCTGGATTTTCTAAATGACCTTTGAAATTTGGAACTAAATCCAAGTGTTGCAGAGTCTCTATCTGGAAGCTTTTTGCTGATGGATTTTCATTCAGTCTAATGTAGGTGGCAAATTATGCTGAGAATAAGTCATTTTCAAGAGATCCAAGGTCTGGCATACAGACTACTGCTTCCAGCCGTTTTAAATGGAAAACAAAGGTTCTTCATTTACCTCTGAGGCTTCTGTCTGATTTATTTTGCTTCTCTGGTTTGCATTTATTTGATTGTTTGTGCCAGGTGTAATGGAGAAAATGCAGGCATCACTAGAAAATCTGCAATCTGCAGTCCCTCAGCCACATTGACCTCTTGCAGACACGTCTGAATCACAGCAGAAACGAGAGATGGCAACTCCCAGCTGGACAGGCCTTTGTAGCTTGCCCAGATGTCAGAAAATTAGTCTTCACTGGCCAAGATTGAGACAGCCATAACTTTTTATAAAGCAGTGAAGCACATACTTAACTTTACTCACATATTTTAATTTAGGAATGCGCTTAACTGCTTTCCTGAACATGAGCAGGCACAAACACGTGCCATGCCGCACTGGCAACGCACGGTCAGTCACTCTTAAAGCAACAAAATATTCCTCCAAAATCCTGAAAATGGGAAATACAAGAAATCCTATTTATCAGGTAACTACTCCAGTGTCGTAAGATCATAGCTTTGTAGCATGGTTTGAGTTTGAAGGGACCTTAAATATCACCTGGTTCAACCCTCCTGTCAGGGACACTGTCCACTAGCCCAGGTTGTTCAAAGCCCTGTCCAACCTGACCTTGAGCACTTCCATGGATGGGACATCCACAGCTTCTCTGGGCAGCCTGTTTCAAGCCTCACCACCTTCACAGTAAAGAATTTCTTCCTAATATCTAATCTAAACCTACCCTTTTTCAGTTTAAAGCCATTTCCCCTCAGCCTATAAATGCATGCCCTTGTAAAAAGTCTCTCTCCAGGCCCCTTAAGGTGCAGAAAGGTTTTCTAAGGTGTCTCCAAAGCTTCCTCTTCTCCAGGCTGGACAACCTCATCTCTATCCTCTTAGGAGAGATGCTCCAGCCCTCTGATCACCTTGGCAGGCCTCCTCTGACTTGCCTCAGCAGGTCCACATTCTTCTCATGCTGGGAGCCCCAGAGCTGGATGCAGTGCTCCAGGTGGAGTCTCAGGAGAGTGGAGTAGAGGGGCAGAATCCCCTCCCTTGCCCTCTTGGCCACACTGCTTTGGCCATTCTCTTCTGTCCATAGATGGGAATTAGGAAAATGTCCCTTCATCTGACTGCATCTGGTACTGCAATCCAACAACCCCAAAGGTCTTCTGGCCCTTTCTGGGAAGGCAGACATTCAACTTATACTGGTAAGCCAGCAGATCTAACCCAAACAGAAACCAAAGAGAAACATCATCCCAGCAGTCCTCTTCTGAACTGTACTGTAACTAAAGTGAATATATAAACATAATTCTGAAAAACTGACTTGTATTCCATAAGTCTTGGTTATCTAGAATCATGCACAACAAAAATTAATTTAAAAAGAAGTTATTTTTGAAATGCACAGAAATTCAGAGGCAGAAGTCAGTCATATTTTCAGGCATCAATTAGTTCCTTTCTTGACGTGTTGAAGAAATTAAAGGAATAATTAAGTTATTACCTGCAGGAACTGATTGTCCCTTAAAACAACTTCAGTTTCATAAAAATGTAAAACCCAAAAGCTTCCATCCAGTTTGAGAAAAAAACATCCCAGTTCCAGGGACAGTAAGAAAGCTACTGAAGCAAGTCTTTTGTTTGTCTTTTGACCATTTCTGCATGCAGAACTGCCTGCAGTGCTGTCCAGCTCTGCCTCCCAAGTGCTTAGAAATAAGCAATCTACCTTTGACCATGCCTTAATCTACATTTTTCAGGACAAAAAATTCTTGGCTGCTATGCTGATCACCCAACTAGAATTTTTAAGTACCTTCCAAAAATCTCACATCAAAATAGTGCTTTGTCCTCTGCCCATTTTGCTGTATCACTTTTCATTCTCTTTTCTTAAAGGGAATGATGGACACATTTTATTTCTGCTGCACTGGCAGAATATTTATGTCTCTACAGATTCTTCAGCATAATTGTCTCTGCATTTTGTGTGAACAGTTGTAATTTTTTAAATTGCATTGTTTTAATTCATATTTTAAATAGGAATTACACGTAGATAAAGAGAATTAAGTTCCTGCTGAGATGAAGACCACTGGAGTCAGGATTATCATATTGTTTTTTGACTAGTATTATGTGTGGTTGAAAGATGACCTGAACTTTCTTCCCTCATCATAAAAAAAAGAAACAGGAATCAAAAGTCAGCCTTCCATTTTAATCAAATTGCCCTGATTATCTGGTATGGATCTAAAGAAAGAAGGTTTAAATACCTCCTACAATGGAAATATTTCTGAATTAATCTGACAGTACAAGCAAAAAAGATGTAACTGATAGAAGCAAATGAACTTACATTATAGTGATCAGGGAACGACTGGGGAAAGGGCACAAAAATTGCAAGAATCAAATTATTACTATGGATTGTTTCTATATTAAAAAATTAATTAATCTATACTCTTAAGGCTACTTAAAAGGAAGTAAGAAAAAGGAGAACATAAATTTGTCTGTCTATAGAAGTACATTACTGGATCACAGTTTTTGCTGAACTTTACAAAATGACAGTAGTTTCATATTAATGAAAAAAACTGATCTGATGATATCGTTTTCTTTCTGGAGAATCAAGGATAGTTTTCTGAATGGGGTTAACATAGGTGTTAACTAAGAGACAAATCCAGAGTCGGACCTCCTGCTGAATGCTTAGGAAGGAAAATCAAAATCCTTCACCGAGAACAGCACTGCTATTTCTTGCTTTTCCTATCCGAGCTCTTGGGGATAATAAAGTTTGATACTGCCCAAAGAGCCTCTTACCTGGAGCCTCTTACCTGGAGCCTCTTACCTGGAGGCATACCATCCCTCTAAGGGATGGTAGCAATGACAAATTAAAGTGTTAATTTGTTAAACTGAAATAGCGCTGTCAAATTAGCCTGGCTGAAAGTTAAAAATAAATCCATTCGCTACTACACAACCAGAAGAAGTATCAACTACAGAGCCAAAACAAGCATCGTACCCTTTGATAGTAAAATTCGGCGTGCACAGCAGTCTTACAAGTCCAAGGGAAAAAGAAAACCAAACCGGGAAAACAGGTAGGCAGCTCAGAATATTTGGTTCATACAAATGCAGCAAGTCCGACAAGGACGCTGCCTCTGAAGAGGCTTCAGAGAGCGAGCATATGCATCTGCTGAACAGCCCTGAGGTTCACCAAAGTGACTTGAACCCTCTCTTCTCTGACTGCAGCTCTGGTAGTTATCAAAGGCTGATCACTTGTGACAAAACCAACAAGTACCAAGTAGTGAATTGCCTCCTTACAGATAAAGAAAAAACCACACTGTTACAATTTTTTTTTTGTGGATGGAGGCCAAGCTGCATCTGTTCCAAGCAACAGGGCCAAAATATCGTCTACAATTAAAGCATTGCTGACAATGTTGTTGAGGCTACATGAGACAGAGCAGATTACAGGTCATCCTGCAGCTTGGAGGTATATTGGCACTGTGACTGTAGTGGTAATAAACAATGTGTTTGTGTCAGTAAAGTAAGCAAATATGACTCAAAGCACACAGGCAACCGACAGGCTGAATAAGAATTCACTTTTCTAAACATAACCACAATTTAAAGCGCCAAGGCATGGTGGCCTACAGAGCCTCACTGCTGGACAGCTGTTGTGGAAACCTAACAGAACATAATTGAAATTAATGAGAGAAGAAGGCAACATTCACCAGCCTACCACAATAACTGTTTTGCAAAAGCTGACATTCTTTTCTGTCACTGATATATTCAGGAGGACACTAGATAGAGTGAATTATGAGATCTGATTAAATACCACATCATAGGGGTCATTAAAAAGGGGGGTAGGTAAATGCAGGCACTGCAGAGGCCCTGCCATATTCTCACAACTGGAGAGTTGTGGAGATGGGAAAAAAATGCCAAACAAACAAGTACAACTGAAGCAGTCAGTACAGCCTTCACCATCTGGGAACTTACACCCCTTTGTCTGGGAATGATCACTAAGCCCATGCTAAAAGATTGATGAACGGCAAAAGATGTCTCAGTCTGCCTGGGAATCTGAAGAATGAGTGGAATCTGGTTTTGCTTTGATTTCAATTTACCCAGCCCACATTACAATTCTGCAACATACTGTCAACCCAAAAATATTTGTTCTATTGCCAGTGTCCTATCACTACTGAAAGGGAAACAGTGATATTTTGATCATGATGGGTAAATGGCAAAAACACATGAAATAATGGGGGTGCAGTGGCAGTGGGAGAGAGGAATAGCTGGGGGGAGACTCATTCCCTAAATAACTCAGTAAGCCAATACTTTAATACTCATTGTGAAGCGTGATCATGCTGCTAATGAAGCAATAAATCCTCCCTTGCATTGGTGCTGGAGGGAGGGGGGTCAGAAGGTGGAGAGAGCTCCCTTTCCTTTCTCACTATAAGCAGCAATGCAAAATGCTTTAATAAAGCTCAGCAATGTCCTAGAAGGAATAATCAGCTAATGCTTCTCCTCAGGAAGCCGTGCTGCAAAATGGCACGTCTCCTTGGCTCTTGTGGCTCCCCTCCTGGGACTCCTGTGCTGAAGTCAGCACCAAGCCTGGCCCTGCCCTCCCCATCCTCCCCACCAGCCTTCATCCACTTTGGGACTTTGACAGCTGACTCCCAGACCTGGACCAGCCAATTTAAGCATCACTGAGTAATGCCTAATCCCCCTCCCCCTCCACATATACTCTAAAATGCCTTTATTTTAAATTGCAAAGGAGAGAAATGTTTTCTTTCCCAAAAAACTGAAACTGGCAAGGAAAAATGAGCAAAGCCTATCTCTAATTAACGCTAATCTGTCTGCCTTGTGTATGCACCAGCGAGGGAGCCACAGTGCGCTGCAGATCAGAAGAGAAAAACACACTCAGGAGTTCAACTGCTTTAGAAGCACAACATCTGTTAGCCATGTTATTCTGCAGCTATCCAACAAGCAGAGCACTCTTCACAGCACTTAACAGCTTATGCATTATGGATGCTGCCGTGGGTACAGAGGTACTTGGGCTCAGGCTTTCCTTCTGCGCAAGTCTCAAATTAAAAAACTACGGGCAAATCTGGGGAGGGTCTCTCCCCTCTCCTTCCTCGCATGGGAATTGAGAGTTCAGGGCCAAATTCTGCTACCAATTACACTAATATGGCTCCACTCAAAATCAGTTGGGTGTAACACAGAACAATATCTAACTGACTCCATCCTTAATTCACTCAGTATGGGGAATTAGAATAAAATTGCAAAAAAATCTCTTTAGAAGAGAACATTTTAAGTCAGCTATTGTAATATCTTTGACTGATTTAGCCACTACATTATTATTACAAATTAATAAAGGAAGGGCGCACATTAATGGAGTTTATAGGTTTTTCAATTACTGTTTTCCTATTATTCTTCCTATTATTCAATTTACCAGCTTCTTCATATAGTTTATCTATAACACCAATGCATTATGGCGCTTCAGAATTTATGAAGGATATACAAAGCATATAAATCCTATTAACTAGCCCATCATACTTATAATTGATTCAATTAAAATGTTGTATGTGTCTACAGTACATAAAGGGGAGGGAAAATAAAACTGAGACCAAGGGGTTAATAAATTCTTGATTATCTATATTTTTTTAAACTTCTCTGCCACAGTGGAGACAAGACACAGCATGAATCTGTTGCATTCTGTTCCTTAAACCCTATAGGCCAGCATGTAACATAAGGAGTATAAGGGACCCGAGAGGAACTTAAAATTATTTTTGTATTCATTTTAAGGCCAAAGGGAACATTTTGTCCTTCTAATACGACTCTAATATTCACAAGGCATGAGCCATAGTATTTAACACAAGGATTCTTTCATAAAGCTAATGGTTTCTGGAAGAGTTGGGTTTTTTTCAAGTATCCAACCTTCATTTAGGGATTTCCATCTATTTCTTCCAATTTTGTAACATAGCCTTGCAGGTAAAAGTATACATTCTGGCAGGTTTTCTCATCATATATGCATGCCCATGTTAGGTATCTAGCTTAGGAATGATTCAAGAGATCAAAGTGAAGGACTGGAGTTCCCTGCCTAGTCAATGAAAGGAGGCAGTCAGTCAGCTTCAGCACACTGAGTCAGAGACAGCTGAAGGAGCTAAAAGCAGACTAGGAGAATAAATACCTACACTGACTTCTGTTCTGAATTGCTCAAGATCCTCCTCCTACTGATAGCTGCTCCTTCCAACTATTGTCTTTGGCAATACACTTCATTTCCCAGACTCAATAGGCAGCTACTTTCTCTATAGCCATACATGCAATTCTGTAATAACAAAACCACATGGAATTTGCAATGTGACAGTGAGACAGATTTTCCAGAGTACAGATCATTCAGAGAGGTCTTTCTCTCTTCTTTTTCTTTTTCTGCTATCTTTATTTCAGCGCCAACTCAAGACAGGGTTTAGGCAACAGAATCCTAAGTGTCACTGAATTGAATTTGTGCTACAAAGTCATTTAAGTGCTTTTGTAAATCACACCCTTGAACTCTGGATAAGACTGCAGCATTACCCTTAGCCACAGAATCTGACTGCAACATCAATGTGTTAGTTCCTGTTTCTAAAGCACTTTGAAGATGCACATACTACTGCATTGCACCCTGCAGACTTTCACTGGTGCTAGCATGGTACAACTCTGTTTTCTCCTTCCCTCCAGCCTGAGAATAACAAGACCAAAAAATGTGTTTTTCCTGTGCATTTGAGAAGAAAAATTTTGATGTCCCAGCATGAATTATTCTGCACCACACAACCACACAAAAATGCTAATTAAGCCTTTATTCTATAACCTGACAGATGTTTCTGATGCACTGTTCATCCATTTCCTACTGTAAAAAAGCTAAAGTTTTAAACTTTTTGTATTATGATGCAATTAGCATTATTCATGAAGACAGCCACCAAAAGTCTGCTTGAAGCACTGTCCCATTCCTCAGAGAGAAGAATTTTGAAAGACAGGGCTGGAGATTGCCCTCCCTGTGCGCTGGGTAGATACAAAGCATACACACACACATATGCAGGGAGCCCACAGGCCCCCATTCCTCCTCCCCACACATCCTCACTTGTCTTCCCTGCTAGGACCATCTCCTGTTGCACATAAATTCCAGCCCTGGTGGCTCACACTCACTGCTCAGGGCCAGCCCACGCAGCCTAGTGCTGTGCATACAGAGAAGCACTTCAAGCAAAAGAAATGGGCTTTTGTGACAGCAACATCATAGAGAACCAAAGCTGAACCAAAAATCTTGGTAGCTGACCACCCCATCCCTCTATGGCATGGAAGTTTGTCTCAGTGCCCTTCTGCCCCAGCAGTGGCCAATCAATACTGGCTCCCACTGTCAACTTCCCTGAAGTGTCACAGCAATTTCATCCCTGTTCCTTTTGTCTTACCTTCTACACATCCACACAATATCCTTCTGGTCTTTTGGGGTGTTTTTTTTATTCCTTTTACCTCTCACTATTCCCTTTTCTCCGCTGTTCCCCTAAAAGAACACATAAATACTCTAACCTCCTCCGTCTCCTGCCCTTGTCACCAAATCAACATCTGAGAAAACACTGGTCCTTTTCTCTTTCTTGTTCTTTTCTCTCCAGTTACTCTGGAGTAACTGTCAGGAAAAGAAAGATTTCTTTAAAAATACAGATTCAGCAACTACACTCTCTTAGTTGGAAGGAAGCTTGTCCCTGAGGTAGTGATTATACATATAAAGACAATAATAAGACTGGGGGCTGCAAAGCTGTGTAGCAAAGGTAGAAATCTTGAAGTCTGTCTTTACAATTCTCCAGAGGTTTAATCTATAGCAAAAAAACAAATCTTATTTTACACATGTAAGTGCTGTGAAAACAATGCATTTGCCTGTTCATCACAAATTACACAGAAATGCATCAGTAAGAGGATAAGCAGAAACAAATACGTATATAAAATGTTTATGAAAGGGATGCACAGAAATGAACATCCCTAATAAAGAATCAACCCATTTTTTTCTATTTACATTTTTTAAGCTGTATTTTTTAACAATATACACCAGAGCTATTATCTGTTACTGTAAAGCTGAAGATGTAAGCTATGTGATCTGTGACCTAACAAAGCAAAGCTAGTCACTCTACCATTGTTTTACATACTTCACATCGCACATCAGCAAATAGGCAGGATAAAGATTTCTAAAAGCAGAATTTAATTGAGTCAAATTGGGTTATATCAAATTCCTTGCTGTTCAGAAAAGACAGAGTTAGGTAAGTGAAACCTGGAAATGTGGCACAGATAATTTAGCTATAAGTTTATCAAGAATCATGATGGAGTGTTAAACTGAGGATGAGGCCAAAAAAAAAACCCAGAGACATGAAGACTTCCTATGAGGATCTTCCAAACCTAAACCTGATGTCCCTTCCTTTTGCCAGGCTGAATCCAAACACCAGATTTATGTATGGAATCTTTCTTCATGTGAAGAAATACACACATGTAATGATTTAGGAATGGTGCTCTCCAGTTTAGTCTCCAAACCATTTGCTGCTTACTCCCTCTCCTCTCCCTCAGCAGGATGGACAGGAGAACTGGAGGCACAAAAGTTGAGGATCACAGGCTGAGATAAGAACAATTTACTGGAAACAGCAGTGACATAAGACAAACAGTTGCAGCAAGAATACTAATGAAGAGGGTGAAATAAAGAGGCCAAATACCCAACCCCTTCCTCTGCCATGCTACAGTGACCCAGAAGAAGGCCCTTCCCCCATCCCCAGCAATGACATGAGGTGATATAGAATAATCTCCAGGTCCCAGCCATGCCCCCTCCTTGTAAAAATCAACCCTGTCCTGGCTGACACCAGGACAACCCTTCAAAGAGGCAATCCAAAATAATCCATACCCTTATCATACTTTTAGAGCAAGCAACTGGGCAGCATTGTGAAAAAGGATGTGACACTGACACTGTCCTTCCTATGAACTCATGAGAAAGGTGAGAACCAGAGAGAGGTTTCCCTGCTGAGCTGGAGGGATGGCAGGGGAAACACTAAGGGTACCTTTCCTCTCTCACACAAACACAACTACTGTGTGCTTCAGGATTTGTAACAGTAGAGAATAAGAAAATCAGGGATGAATTTTCACCTACAGCAGCCTCAATTTAAGTCTTTTTATATGCAGGGCACTGAGGTTTGAATGAACCCAGACTGGGACAGCAGGTGACTTTGTTTTTCCTACTGAAAAAAAAGTACTAAATTGCTCCTGATCATTATATATTTGTATGGAAAATAGCTCCCTTTCTCCCTCCAGTGAGTTAAAAAGATAATGGCCATTTCTGCCTCTGGGTGGACTCGATACAGGGAAGAATTTTCCCAGAGGTATAGTGGATGCCTCATCCCTGGAAACATTCAAGGTCAGGCTGGGCAGGATTCTGAACAACCCGAAGTAGTTGAAGATGTCCCTAGCCATTGCAGGTGATTTGGATGAGTTGAAAAGTCCCTTCCAACCCAAACTATTGTGTCATTCTGTGAAGGACCTGGGTGTACCAGCCTGTGTCTGTCGCAGACATTTTTTCACAGAAATCCTTTCTTTCAGATTTCTGCATTTTCTGGGAAGCTGAGGGCCCCAGAAGAAGAATGTAAACAATTGTTATCAGCTGCTGTGGAATGTAACAGGGACACCTTGATTGGCTCATGTTTGTATGTTTATAATTGAGGGCCAATCACAAGAGCAAGCCAGGGGACCAAGTCCCTGGGCACAACTTTGTTTGGGATTCTTTCTTTTCTATTCTTAGCTTAGCAAGCATCTGCAACTTCTCTCTTTATTCTATTTAGTACAGTTATAATGTATTTTATATCATATATCAATAAATCCAGCCTTCTGATTAAGCAACAAGATTCACCGTCTCTCTCTCACCAGCAGCGACCCACTCAGGCGCAGTAACATCTGGTGACCCCTCGTGTCAGAGCAAAAATTAATTTGATAAGACCAGAGGAGCAAAATTGCTGCACTGGGTAAAAATCCTGTATGTGTAGCATTTGATGGTTGCTTTGAAGTGACCACAAAGAGAACCTTCTTCTGGAAAACCTTCAGGAAAGATGATGGAAAAGAGCAGCAGACCTGTGGAGCTGGCCAGAGCAAGCTGGACTCTTTCAAAAGGTACTGTGGGCTTTTCTATCCCTGATGAACCAGCCCTTCGTAGCTTGTGGCTGTTTGTATGGCAGACACATGCCTTGCCAGAAGAGATTCAATTCTCCCCTTCAGAGGAGAAACTTATAGCCCTCTGGAACCATTGGTCTAGAGAAGATGGTTGCTTTTTGTCAGAAACAGATCTCTATAAATTCTTTAGATGGGCAAAGCTTTTTGGGTTCTTTACTGATGTCCTGTACGCTTTAGATGCTTTTGTCTGGGAGTGCATGGACTCCATTTTCCAGTTCGTCTGGAGCCAGGGACATGTCCTGCCTTCTATCTACCCAGCATTTATAAAGCTTTTTCCAGTGCTGAAACGCAGAGCAGCTACCTTTCAATGGATTTCTAACTGTTATGGGCAGGGTCCCTTTCCACCGTCCCCGGTGGAGGATGATTTTGGGCTTCCCGGCCCCCCCTGCTTCGCGGCGGGGGGGGGTGAAACTTCGCAGCGCGAAGAAGTTTTTTTTACTCTTGCTCCGGAGCATGCTCAGATGGAGTTTTCTCCTTCCCCCCCTTCTCTCTCTCCGGGGGGATGGGAGTGGCCGCTCAAGCCAGCGCCGGCCTCTCAGACTCCGCCTTCAGACATGGGGGCGGCACCGGTCTCTGAGGTTTCTCCGGTCCTGCCAGCTCCGCCTCTCCAGGAGATCCCGTCTCCGCCTCTCCAGGAGGTCCCGCCCGCGGTTTCACCGGCCTCCCCGCCCCCGCCAGAGCTTGTGTCCGAGGCAGAAGAGACGCCACTTCCTTTGATTGACCTGTTGCTAAGCAACAGCGATGCTCCGCCGCTTCTCCCGGCTCCGCTGCTGCCTGTGCCGTGCCTGCCGCCGCTTTCAGAGCCAAGGGACGCAGCAACAGCGTGTTCCCGCGCATCCCCGCCGCCTCAAGGCGAGACAGTTCCTGTTCAGGATGGGGCTGAAAACGGCGCTGAACCTGCGGGACCCTCCGAGCAGCCCGCGGCTGATCCCACTCTCAGCGCGGTTCCCTCCCCAGTTCCGGCCCCCCCCTCGCCGCTCGGACTGGCCGCTCCAGCGGCTCTGGCGTTGTCGGAGGCTCTGTCCTCCGTGTCGGCGTCAGAGACTGCCATGGCACCGGCGGCTGGTTCGAGCCCGGACCGTCCCGGACCGGCTGCCCCCGCAGCTGCCCCGGCCGGGGGTCTCTCCTTCGGTGGAGCGGGGGCTGCCCGCCAGCTGACTCTTGCGGCAGCCCGGCTGCCGGCTTTCAAGCTCGGCGGTTTGGGGGATGGTGTTTCGGTTGCTGTCCCACGGAGGCTGCCGCCTCTCCTGCGTCCTAGTGGCATGGGGGGGCAGGTGCATCCCGAGAGCCCTGCCTCTGATCCCCAGCCCGAAGGGGATGGGGATGGTGATGCCACGGGGCGGATGAGAGACAAACCCGATGCAGTGCAGGGGAAGATGGCACAGCTGGAGGAGACCATAGCTGGTTTGCTGTGGGAAACAAACATCTCCAGACCCCAGATGGGATTGCTGGGGAAGGCTTCTATTTCCTCACTGCTGGCATGCCTCAGTGGTTTTGGGGAAAGGAAGCGTCTCACTGCCCGTGCTGCCCTTGTGCTGGCAGCAGGGTTCAGGCCTGCGGGAATGCAGAGCCTCTGTCATGGGTTTGGCCTGGGCCATTGGGCTGAGAAAGTTTCTGGGCCAGGGCCAGCATTTGGCCTCTTGATGTTTCTGGGGATTGAGGTACCTCTGTTTAAAATTGTGTTATGACTGTCAATGGTTTTTTGATAACTATTGATGGGATTCCTTTTGCAGCAAGTTTGTTTTCAGGACCGAAAAGGACTCTCAGATGTCCAAAAGAAACAACTTTAGCTGATGGACTGTTCCTGAAACTCAGCTGCATGGACTTGAATTCTCTTTGCATTGTTTTTTGCATTTTCTTAGATTATAGGATTGTTTTAGTGATTTGTTAGTATTGTATATTTTACAGGTGAAGAAATTTCCTGTTCATTCCACATCAGCATTTTTTTTATTTTATACAATTTAGAAAGGTGAGATGTCGCAGACATTTTTTCACAGAAATCCTTTCTTTCAGATTTCTGCATTTTCTGGGAGGCCAGAGGCCCCAGAAGATGAATGTAAACAGTTGTTATCAGCTGCTGTGGAATGTAACAGGGACACCTTGATTGGCTCATGTTTGTATGTTTATAATTGAGGGCCAATCACAAGAGCAAGCCAGGGGACCGAGTCCCTGGGCACAACTTTGTTTTGGATTCTTTCTTTTCTATTCTTGGCTTAGCAAGCATCTGCAACTTCTCTCTTTATTCTATTTAGTACAGTTATAATGTATTATATATCATATATCAATAAATCCAGCCTTCTGATCAAGAAACAAGATTCACCGTCTCTCTCTCACCAGCAGCGACCCACTCAGGCGCTGTAACAGTTCAATGTCTTTATTCTTTCTTGCAGTATTTTCTTTGAAAGAAGGATTTTGAAAACCTCTAATATTGTGGCAGTTTTCACTGAAGCTATTTCAATTTTGCAATACTCCAGCCTTCAGCATCTGGTTTTCAAACTCTGTTGGACCAGGCTGGAAACAGACATCTGAAGTGACTGTTTAGCAAAATAATAATTTTTTTTCCCAGTGGTCTAGAGTGAAAAATATGCAAATATAAATAAAATGAGCTCATTTGGAAGGCACTGAGCTTTAATGAATAACCATTTATATAACAGCAAAATAAAGCAAATTAAAATTTGTTGTGAACATAAGCTCTTTTAAAAGAACAAATTAAATGAACATACTGAGAGTTATATCATGACACTGGAGGCTTTAATAAGCCAGATCTCGGCACAAGAGGTGCAGAATAAAAGAGGAATCAAATAAGATGTTCACAGAATTGGCACATAAGTGTTCTTATTTCTAGCATAACACTATCCAGCCTAATAAATAACAATACTCTGAGTTTGAAATCCTACTCCAGTACATTACTTGAGATGAAACAGTGAGGAAAATTAATCTGTTGCCCATGAACCCTGTGCACAAATTTCCCCAGAAATGGCAGGGTTTCACTGGAGGGTTTGTTTGTTGGTGCTGCATCTATATCTGGAAATTAGCATCAAACTGAATGTTTTTCTTCTCTACAAGGCTGGATGGTTTTAAAGGCAGAAAAACAGCAAGAGGAAAATATTGCAAATATCTGCTTTGTTGTTCTGGGTCTTCCTTCCTTCCTTCCTTCCTTCCTTCCTTCCTTCCTTCCTTCCTTCCTTCCTTCCTTCCTTCCTTCCTTCCTTCCCAGCAATATACATCCATAGTTAATGGAATTTATAGACAGCAGTTGTACACCTGTATGAATCTAGATTTTATGTGAGAATTATTTTCTCTCCAGTATCTGGAATGCTAAGTGTATTAATTTTGGCTAAATTTATGTAAATGTTGTGTTTTCTTGCATATCATGAAAACAAAGATGTGTTTCAAGTCCTTTTTCACAAGTAAATACAAGCATGTACCTGCTAATGTGAACAGGGGGCTGAACCAGACACCTCCTGAAGTCTCTTCCAACTTCATTTTATTTTGTGGTGCTGAACAGGATACTTGCAGGCTGGCACAAAAAAAAATATCTTTACAGAAAGTTTGGCAGAGTTTTATATAATAAGGAAAATAGGCAGCTTTGTGAAATTCATAAGAGATAACAGTATTGTTATCCAATTTAGATAATAAACAGTAGGTGCTTTGATGTTCCATGCTATGGAAAATATTTTGATGGATAAAGTGAATGTTAATTTTAAAAATTCAACTTGTGTTAATTCCTATATCTCTTGTGCTTATTTTTTTTCCTTTGACGTGTTATAAAAAAATTGCCAAACAAATGTCAGGCAATTAGTAACCACCCACCTAAGCTGAATGGTACAAAAGACATTTATGTGATGCCTAATTACATTTTATCTTAGCACTAATAAATCCTCTCATGAGCATTTGAGACAGGGTAGTCAGGACTTTCCTCCAACTGTGGAAGTCATCATTTTGGAAAAAGAGCAAGGGGAAATCTGCTCTAACCTGTAGTGAAGTTTTTGCCCAATCTGGATGTGATACAATTCACTTGTCTCACAGACTCAAGTCTCAAGTCTGCTGGTCCAGTAGATAGTTCTATTTTATATGAATAAATGAGATAAACTGGCAGAACTTGTGGAAATCACAGTGCATTTGTACAGCCCTCTTTGAAAGCGTCTGCAGCACACCTTTCCACCTAAAACTTCACACTGGTTCTACACTGTGGTTGTGACTTCATAGGTGCCAGTCCTTAAATTGATTGCATTGCTAATTTTTCATTTTTTGTCCTTTAACAGCTGGAAACAGTGAAAGTGATGGCCAAGAAGCGGTGAGGAAAATAAAAGAAGAAACTTTGACTGGAAAAGGTACCATATTATATAATTTCCTTTAAGAAACCATTTTTCCTCTCTTTTTGCTGTCATCTCCTTTTATATGAGGACCCCTTGTGTAATGCTAAATTTATTTTTTTTAATTTGGGGCACTGGAACAGGTTGCCCAGAGCAGTTGTAGATGCCTCCTCCCTGGAAGTGTTCAGGGTCAGATTGGATGGAGCTCTGAGCAAACTGTGGAAGGTGGAGTGGAAGGTGTCCCTGCCCATGGCAGGAGGTTTGGAACTAGATGCTCTTTAAGGTCCTTTTTTCTCAAATGGTTCTGTGATTCTATGAACTGAATTCCAGAAATAAATCTGACTCAGGGGTAAAATGCATAGGGTATTTCTTAAACAATGTTTTCAGCCTGGTTTGACTTTACTGTTTGTCATTGAAAAAGGGTTGCCTGCAAGTTACAGTCTGCCTGAGTATCTGCATGTGTAAGATTTAATAGATGGGAAAAAAATTCAGAAAACCAGTAGTTTTTGCTAAAGGGAGGATGACAGCAGGTAAGAGTGTGTGCTCTTTTACTTTGATTGTTTTAGGAGCCAACAGGTTTTTTAAAGATCAAGGCTGCTTGATTGGGTCATTTGACACATGTTAAGAGCTTATAGTACTTCACAACTAAAACCATTTTCTTAAATATAAATAGACCTTTCATATCAAACCTAAATTCCTATCTTTCTGTGATTCTTCTCTTATTTCTTTTAGATAGATCATCCTTCCTGATGATCTATCATGTTTGTAGAGGTATAAGGATAGCATAGCTTGATAACTGAGAGGAAAGGCATGTTCCACACTACCTGCTCTGTGATTGCCATTTGCAGTTCGTGGTGGAGGTTAGTGTAGCTCACATTTTTGTCCCTGGGTGTCACTGGGTGTAGCTCCTAATGGTGCATGATGATTCATTCCTGCCACTTTGACGCATAATTTCTTGGCAAAATTATAGAGCAGTGTTGCTAGTCCAAACGATTTGGGATCTTCATGGCTTCTTCTGAGATCTGATTCTGTTTTTTACCATAATTACTGTTATGATTATCAAAATACATGTTAATTATTGTTTTAAAAAAACCCTTTCATTATGATTTATCTTTTGGCTTAAATAAATGAGCATCCATTATAGCCTCAGGATACATATATGCTAGTTAAAAGCATCATAAATTAAGGCATAGTTAGAAGGATCATAAAAGGAAAAAGGTAATTATTACATCATTAAAGTCCTTTGCTGGAAGTTTCTGTGCAGAGACCAAAACCAGTTGGAATTAACAATGTCATGTGACTTGCATGAATCTGAATAAACCAGGGTCTGTGTTATTTTCTCCCTCTGTGTGATCACAGGCTTTTCTAGCACTCCAGTCCTTCTTGCTTTTTCTAGGTAAAGTCAGTTATAGCCCTCAGTTATAAACTGTTAAGACAAAGATGTCAGTTTGAGGAAGCTGAAAGTGTATTTAAAGTCAATTGAAGTTGTTCCTCACTGTAATTATTTCAACTGAGGTTTAAGTAATCTCAGCCTCGATTGGTTTGTCCTAAAAATAAATTGGAAGATTATTGTCTTTTCGAAATTTCTCACTGATTGAGGAAAATTTGTATTTAAAAGTGCAATGTCCTGCGCAAAAGACTTGTTCAGATCTGAGAGCCACCCCTATGCTGCTGTTTATCCATGAATCTGCACTTTGCTTTAAATAGGATGTGTGTGTAGATACTGTGACTGTGTCCTTGGTTGGCTAGATGATGCTTGTATCCAAACCAAAGCACTGAGACAGGGCTGTGCAAGAGTATTACCTTTTCAAAGTTCAAGATCTGTTTAGTCACTGCATAAAAACATTATTGGTTGTCTTGACCCTTTCCCCCTGCTTTTTCTTTGAGCTTTTTCATGGCCCATATGAAAACACTGCTTTACAGAAACTGCTTCCATCAGGAACATCAGACTCTTGAAGGAGAACTACTCAAAATAAATAGTACTTTTGGGCAGCCAGTGTGGTCAAGGATTGGGACAATATAGCTATTATGGACAAAAAAAGTGAGATGCCATCAGTTTGCTATCTAGATCTCAGATTCCTTAGAATGAAGAAAATCTCCTTGCTTTTTATCAGGTTAGACAGCAAAAGGGAGCAAAAGACCTTGTCCTCTCCTTGTTGCCTGGCTGAGCCATACATAGCACAATCATCCCCAGAGACAGCTCTGGGAAAATGCCAGGCTTATTGAATGCAAGTAATTACAATGTTTTTAAGGCACTGTCATCCTTCTCTGTCTTGGCCTTGTCTGTCTGGGGCTCTGTCTGATGTCTAAGGGTAAGTAGTTTTACTTGACATAATCTGTACTTACTTCTGGGACAAGTGAGATTCAAAGCATGTACATAAGTAATTCCTATGAAGCAGCTGAGGAGCAATAGTGTGCTAACATTGCCGAGGAGGATAAAGGATAGTAATAAAAAGCCTCTGCATGCAGGTGATGGGTTTTGGTTTTTTTATTGTTTTGTTTTTTGTAAAAGCATGGCAAGACATGAAAGGATGGACAAAACTTCTGAATACAGGGAGGTGGGGTGCCTGGTTTCCCACCCTGGAGGAATGGAAAGCGGAGCCAATGCCAAAAGAGAGTACAGAACTGGAGAGGAAAGCAGTTGCAGCCATTTGCTACAAAGCAGTGATGCTAAAGGACTCAGAAAATCTAAACAACGTAGCACTTCATCTCTTCCTTCCACCCACCCCCTATCCTGGGGCTGCATCAGAAACCTTCTTGGTTCCTCTCCCTGCTGATTCCAGACTGTTTAAGTGTCCTCCTTGGTTTTGGGTCTCTGCTCTGGGTAACCTATTGCAAAGTGTAAGGAGGGAGGATGTACATGGGCAGTTGAGAGGAAGTAAATAAGCTACAAGTCCTTGGGGCATGATAGACCCAGTCAGCTGAACCATCAGAACCTCCTCCACGATAAAGAAATCCCAGCCCTCAGATACCCAGAACAGGCCAGAAGTAGTGCTGCATTGTCATTAAAATTCTCACACCGACTCTATTTCCAAAAGACCAAGGGCAACACATTGCTGCAGCGTGAATCATAAAGCTGGGAGAAGCCAGGATGTGTGGACGTTTATCTTGCTTCCATTTGTTAAATTGGGAACTTGTGTTGTTAATAGTGGCAATTATATGGCTGGGAAAATTGTTGATGGCTCCGGATTGCTGCAGAGATATTCCAATTGGATAAATCTCTGTAATTTGCACATAGGGCGTGTCTCTGTTAGTGTGTTCATTAGTTAGATCAGTTGGGTGCTTTTCAGGCAACCCTCAGCTCCTGGCTGCTTGCTGAGTTCAGGTTCCTATCAGGAAGGGCACTGCAGGTCCTGTCCTGGATTCCCTTTGGACAGAACTAGCGTGGGAGGAGAGTTGCAGCAGTAACAGAGCAGTTCGTCATGGGAGCAAACTTCAGAATTTATCTGAGCCTTCCACAGACCTGCAGCAAGTGCCTATGTCAGGTGCCCAGCACAAACTGAGCTCCAGAAATGGACTTATATTGATCCAAACTGCTTGGTAGTGCAGCCATAACCACAGTTACCAGTGGTGAACAAACCTCATTGAGCTGCGGAAATGGGAGGTGTCTGTGATAAAGTCAGCTCTCAATGGTACTCAAAAAGAATCTCTCAATTTACATAACAGAGTTATATCTCCTGACTCAGTTACCCTCAGCTTATGTATCTGCTAATGAAAGCTAGTTTTAGCCTGATGATTACAAACATACAAATGTTGGAAACTCATATATAAACATGAATGAAAACTTCATTCATTCCAGCAAAGGTTCATGAATACCAATGGAATCAGCAATTAGCAAAACTTTATGCATAAATATCAAATAGCACAGTACCAGGGGAAGGCTCTCACATCCAGAGATTGGAGTTGCAACTAGAGTCAAAGAAGAAGAAAATTATCATTTAGTGAGAAAAGAAGGTGTAAAAGTCATATTAAGCGTAGACCTCTTCAAAAGGAGAAGCCTGCGTTTAATCTCACCCAACATTTTTGCGGCAATTTAAATAAAACCACAATTACAAAACTACCAGCTAAATTCACAGCCTTCATGAAACTTCCATTTGAAGCCAGGTGAGAAAGGAAGAAGAGACTTTCTCCCTCAGAGCCAGAGGAATGCAGAGGTTAGCATAGTGGCAGCCAAATTGTGTCATTTACAGTCTGACCCACATCAAGACAGCGTAGGCCAAATAGTAGAATGAATTGTCTTAAAAAAATTCGTGTGCGTTTAACAAGCCTGGCTTTTTCCCAGAGTTTTCTCTAGAGATGTATGCTACATGTGGCTCAGCCAGGGAATAAGGAGATGACAAAGTCTCTTGCTCCCTTTTGAAGTATAACTTGCTAATAAAAAAGGAATTTTTCCTTTTTGTTAGAGACCTGAGATTGAAGAATTGCTGTGAAAGAAGATGGGTTAATATAGTTGTACCACGTGTAATTACAGAATAACTCGTGGGTGGTTTCTCCACCAATGCTTGCTGTGTTAGGCACCATTTTTAACAGAGCAGTCCAGCTCTTTCTGCTCTGTACCAGAGAGTTTGTTGTTAGCTTTCCCTGCAGGCTAGAGGAAGTAATCTGCTGAGTTCCCAAATTCACAAACTTTTAAACTTGGTGGTGGTATTCCCATCATATAAGCTGGAGTTGTCTTCAGCAAAGAGTTCAGTTCAGCAAGGACTGATGCCTTGTTAATATGTGCAAAAAAGTCTGACAGGACTATTTCTTTTGGATGGCATGCCAAAGGCATCATTATGGAAGCGGTTGTCCAATCAGTCAAAAATAGTGGAAAATATTTTTGTTTGAGACATATCTTTTACAAGTGTGCATAAGCACGTGTGAATTTATGCTTGCTTGTGTCACTTTTTTTTTTTTTTTTTTTTTTTGGTGGTGTTTTGAGTTGTAAAAGTGTCACGTCCTGGGCTTGTGGCTGGACCTAATGTGGTTACTTTGTCTCTTCTACCACATCCTATTGAAATATCCTTTCTCTACCACTGCTGATGCTGAGACACCTGTAGGATTGATTTAAAGAGCTTTCTGACAATGACAGCGCAGTTTCCACCTGCCTGGTTTCTTTTCTCGGGCTGGTGCATTGTCTCCAGGACTTGGCCGTGGCAGGTGAATGACTGCCCTCAGTTGGAGTTGGACAGCTGAACACCAGGCTTATGGAGACACCTTGAAAGCCAAGGTGCTGATGTGAATGGGAGCAGAGAAGTCTCAGTGTGACAGTGCTGCACTTTGCAGGACCCTGTGTGGAGCTGCAGAGTTTTTCTGCTTTGTCACTTGATGACAGGTGTAAGAACCTTGCCTAAACATTAAAATTCATTTTCCTTCCATAGACTCATCTGAGGTTATATTAGGTATATTCAAGCCATATGAACATATTTGAATATTGAAAAATATTTTATGTGTTAGACTTAATCTAAATTTGTGACTACATCCTCCCCATGCACAAGGATGGAAGACTCTTTTCTGGAGACCAGGAAAGTAATGTCTGGGCTGATACTTTTTCTCTGTGCTCATAGCACTTATATCTCTTATCCAGTAAAGCTGGTGACTTTTTGCTTCATATTAAGCAGGGAAGATTTTAATCCACATAAAGGTGTCTCCAGAGCCCTCTGATAAAATCACTTAGGTTAAAACTTTTCAAATCAATTGTCCTGCTTTTCTGTTTGTTTTGCATAATTCTTTGATGCAAAGCCATGGTTAAGTTTGTTAAACCTATTTGCTTATGTCTTTTCTTGCTCTCCTTTTGACTTCCAGTGTAACATGATAGAAGATTTCCCCTCTCAGTTCTTATAGGTACTTAAAACAATAGAGAACCCCTTATTTTTTGTGTTTCTTAAAACACTTTGGAAATTGAGTGGTCATGTTAACAGTGTGGCAAATCAGAAATTAAGAGCAATATGAATATGGTTCACATAGCTGAAGATGAGTTGCATATCTGGATGCTGAGATGGAGATAAAGTCTTTCAAATGTGAAATGTATTCATAATGCAGGCACAAGCTCTGCCTGTTGGTTTCCTGAATTCCCATTTCCATTGGAAATGTGAAACACATTTCATTAACAGACTCTGCCACTAGGAAATGTGATTTTCTCTTATTTAAATTATCTCTAATTGAAACTTAGAGACAAAGAAGTGCACAGGTGTAGCTGTAGGCAGAATAACAAAGTCCCATCAGATGTCTTGAAATGATTTTCTGACTGTAAATCACCAAAGCTTTGTGTGACTAATGGCACCAAAGCTCTGAGGTTAGGATTTTGCTGATTGTGCTGCCCTACTGAAGGCAATCTGGAGAAAGGGAGTTTCAAATGAAAATTGCCTCTTCAAGGCTGGAAAAAGCTCCCATTTCAAACTTTCATGGGATTTTGATCCTCTTGTATGCACTTGTAGAGTCATGATGTTGTGCAGTGACTGAATAAAGGTGCTCCTGGGTTTGTCACAACCTTTAATATGCCATTATTTTTTCCATCTCAATCAATAGTTGCAGGCAGGTTGTGTGTGAGCCATTTCTAGACCTTGTCTGTTTTCAAGAAATTTGCCAGCATATACTGAAAGACAAAGCCAAGAAAAAAGCAATTTGTGTTCTCTCTGGAATGCTTTCATATTTCTCTTCCAAGAGCTACATTATACAGACCTATCTTCTGTGAGTTACATGTAGGGCTTTAGAAGTTAATTTGCTTATAACAAGTAGAATATTTTATGTGGAACTGTCATTGGCTTCTGTACTGGAGGCCCAGCTGCCAAGAGCATGGAGAACTTGTGGGCTGAAGTAAATGTGGGATAAGCAGAGCCTGTATGCTGTGTGAGCAACCTGCCAGGTATGAGCTGCACATCAAACAGCAGATGCTGGTCAGCCTGTGTGTGCAGGCAGTGCCAGGATTTGCTTGTCTGCTCCATCCTTGCAGCAATATGGCAGAGCTCCAGGGGAAGAACTGCTAGAGAGGAGCCTCTGCACCTCCCAAGGACCAATGCCACTGTGCTCGTGCTTAATTTGTTCTTCAAGGACTGTTTTTCAGTGGCACAGAATTGAAGCTCTGAATAGATGTCCCAGTTCTTAAACGAGTTATGAGTCAGGCTCTCCTCAGCAGTGCCCAGTGACAGGACCAGAGGCACTGGGCACAACCTAAAATGCAAGAAATTCCATTTAAAATTAGAAAAACTATATGTTTTTATAATTTTTTAGCATTAGAGCTTTTGGGTATCAGCACAGGTTGCCCAGAGAGTTTGTAGATTCGCTGTCTTGAGAGATACTCAAAGGCCATCTGAACAATGTCCTGGACAGCCACCTCCAGAGGGCCCAGCATGAGAAGGGACAATCTCCTTCCAGCCCCAGCCACACTTTAACTCTCTATATCTTGCACATTTTAGCTGCCAAACCCACATGAAACCCTGTCTGCTTTGTGTGTCCAGACCTGAACACAGGTACTGTAACTTACACAGTTTGCAGGACTTCAGGGCCTTCCAGACACTGTATCAGTGTTCATGCAGTGCCAGTATTAAGACTTAATTGCATATAGTGATAGCAATAGCAATAACTTGACCATCATTCCGTCTTGGGAAGCAGATATTTGAAAAGAACTTCATATCAGTGTAAAAAAATCACATCTATTCAAGTAAAAAAAAAAATATTCTGTGGAAAAAAAGGAAAGAAATGCTGATATTTAGTGTAAGAATGACTCTGAAGCAGCTTCCATTCTTGTTTCTTTTGGTGTTTTGGATTTCAGTTTGTTTTATTGTTGTTGCTGTTGTTGTTTTTGTTACTGTTGTTTGGGTGTCTTTTGTTTGGTTGGTTTTTGTTTTGTTCTTGATTTTTGTTTGTCTTTATTTTCAATTTTTGTGCAGGGCAAAGACTATTTTTTTTTTTTTTGTTAAGACTTAAGTTTTAAAATACAGTTTTTAAATTTAATGTGTTCGAGATTACATGATGTGTGTCATCTCTGCCACATTTTCATCATCTGACTGTAAATTATCATGCTCATGTACACTTTGAAACACTTCGTAGCCTAAAGTCTTGCAGAAAGTGTCTAATGCCAGCATTTTTTAATGGTCTTTTTTGATACCTGGCGCTAGAAATCCTTGCTTGTAAGAAGCAAAGTAAATATTCCTAAAGATATTTATAGGCTCTTCAATTAGCCAAACATCTAACACGATACTCATTACAAGCCTAATAGTCATGTCTCAGTTTGGATTTCTCTTCATATATTGAGGCACTGTTTCTGCACAAGGTGATGTGAACTGTTTCCACCACCTGATTAATTTCCCCAAGATAGTGCTCGGCTGTGTTTCATTCCTTATTTGATTTCAACGTTATCTCTGCCACTGACTTCTCTTACCAAGATTACTGTTGACTTCAGGCTGCTTGGCAGGAGTGGCTCTTCACAACTGATGTGACTTGAGGAGACAAAATAAATCAAATCATCTTTCCAGCATTTACTTTGACCTAGTTGAAAAATAATCCTTGCCAGTGTTTTAGCTCCCAAGCATGAAAAACGTGGGCCTGTGGTTGGAGAGAGATCTCCATGGCTCTGGGCAACATTTGCTGTGGCTCTGCATTTCCTCTCATTTTACTCCAATCTCACTTATGCTCACTTGAGCTTTTTTAAGAAGTAATTTACAACAGCTAAGCTTCCCGGAACATGGATCTCATTTAAACGATACACTGTCTGTACTTCTGTCTCTTTAAGAATTTGATGGCATATCAGAGGGAAAATAAAAGGAAGGAAAAATAATATAAGGCAAAAAACAATTTCTCCTTTTCAAAACTTTGTCACGGCAGCTGGGGGCTTCTGAACTGGAGGTTTGTAACAAGTCATTTTCCAACCTAAAATATCACGGACTTTCTCCCAGCTTACACTCAACACTTGAAAGTTAGTCCATGCAAAAATTCCATGGTCCTAGTTGGAACAATTTTCTGTGAAGACAGAATTTTTCCAAGAGATATGTTTGTTTGAATGGGAGTATTTATTGGCAAAAGAGAGAAAGAAACACTTTTACACTCATATCTACAAAATAACACAGAGAAAGTGCAGAATCTCTGTAGAAGGGATTAACTTGAAAAGTGGCAGTTTGTGTTCAGCCTGATCCAGATCAAAGGCTTTTCATCCCAACTGTGTTTCTCATGTCCCAGACTGCTGTACTATAGACGACAATCTTTGGTTTAGAATGTAGACCTTTAAATCTTCTTGAATTAATAAACTTCAGCTTATCAATGCTTTGTGTTGATTTGCAAATGCACACTATGATTGATTTGGGGTTTTTTAATAAGAAAGTTTTTGCAAAAGTTTGTTTAAAAAACATATTTTATTTAAAATGGAAATATCCTGTGCAAAACACTTTTGTGTGAGTCTGAGCCCTCTTTCCATCAGTCTTTTTGGGGTTTTTTGTTGTTTTTTTTTTTTTCTTTGAGCTGATGCAAAAATTAATTGTCCTGTCCCTGCCTAAGTGAAATCTTCAAATGGGATTTCCTTCCAGATTTTGTTTCTGAAAGTAGAAGACAAAGCACATCTCCAGTGCCATGAAGGCCTATACTTTGAAGCACTAGCTATAGAAAATAGATGGACATGTCAAAAAATGTGCTTATTCGGGACAGAACAAGGCTGATGTACTGAGAAGCTCTCCTGAGAATCTTAGGCTCTTCCTCCAGTTAAGATAATCTCAAGTGGCTGGAAGAAGACTGCTATATTAGAAGATACATGAAACAACTTTTAGTCTGGAATCATAATACTGTAGTTACCTTGACTACCAATGATATATGATATATTGTGTTTGCCTCTCCAGGTGCCCTTTCAGTCAGCCCTACAGACAGAAGAGACAGAATATTGTTTGTCTGTTTGTTTGTTTTTAATTTGCTTGAGTCATACCTCTAGAAAACATGACATGCTAGTCAGAAGGCAGTACCCATTTCTGTGTTTCCACCCAGCAGGAGAAAATAGTATGTTTGCCTTTACTTGCAAAAAAGGACAATTTGTTGTCCTTTAACCTTTTATTCATCTCAGTGCAATCAGAATGAGAGCATTTAGGGCCATGTTTGCATGGATAGGTGAGCCCTGGGCCCCAGGGTGTGTGTGCCTGTGGACGTGGGCAGGACCCCTGGCTGCAGCAGCTCTGGGGAGCTGACAAGCTGAAATGAGGGGTCCCTCACCCCCTCTGAGCTCTGGGCTCTGCCTCTGTCTCCCTGTGGGCAGCCTTTCCAGGCAGAGCTCAGCCTCTCAGCCTTGTGCAGGGGGAGCACAGTCTGCAGGGGAGACTGACATAGAGATCTTAGTAGGTTTTATTTTCTTTAGATGACAAAGGGCTCCTCAGGTAATGTAAATTGCTGGTGGCAAAGGTAATTTTTCAAGGGTAGTCCAGAAATACCATTCTTAGGCTGTGTGAAAATTTAGCATCTATATCCTTAGTCTCTTAAATTTAATTTTTACTTTATTTTCTAAAGATAATGTTTTGAAACAAAGCCATTCTTTTGTGCTTCCAAAGTGTTTCCATGGGGGTTATTTTTCAGAAGCTGGATGCAAAATGGCTAATCCCTCATTTCAGCTGGAAAAGTGCTACCTGCCAGCCCCAGTTTTAGGGATTTGTAAGGCAGTAAAATGAGGACAGAACAGGGGATTTAATTAATTTATTTCAGCCTACAGTGAGAAGATCATGCTCTGGGGAGTTTGGGTCTGTCATGGGGGACAGGTGTGTAAGGAGAGGGTGGGGGCTGGAAGGAAACTGTGACTGTGGGGGCCAGTCTGGGTCTGTTCTCTGCAGCTTGAGGAGGGAAGGACATAGGTGTTGCTTTCCCTGCTGTCTGGCTTCATGGACCCTTTCCACAACCTCCCATTGCAGCAACCTTTTAAAACACACCATCTTCTGGGGCTAAAAATTAGTGATGTTTTTCCTCCAGTTCCTTTTTAGCACCAGGTGGGATTGTACGTCACTGATGATATAAAGAGTATTCCATCTCAGAGGGATGTTATAAATTTATGCTACCAGAAGTAAATTATTCTTTTACTTGAAAAATAGATTCTTTTACTGACCTATTTATTTTTAAAACATTTTTAAAAGAATTTATCTTTTTTTTTGCAGGCTAATTTCAGATTTTGCAGATTCATTTCAGTTAATATTTTTTAATATAGTCTAGCCTTTGAGTTAAATAAAAATTATCCTTCTTCTGCAATGGATGCTATAAAAAGAAATGTGTACCAAAGTGTTCAAAGAGCAACTGAATCAGACACAAAAAATGGGAGAAAATGGGTGAAAAAAGGAAAACTGATAAGAGAATGATAGGAGAAAAAAAACTCCACAACATGAATTCCACATGTCATGTTCCATTTTCTTTTTGAATGGTCATATTTTTAAATTTAGTTTTAAATTTAATCCAAAATAGACAATTAAGACACTGATGTGCATATTAATAAGCCAAAAAAAATGAGAGATACTAAAGGCTGAGAGGAAAGGGAGACTAAGGAGAAAACCAACACAAGTAGTAGGCAAGGATGAGGAAGCATGTGAAAACAGAGAAAGAAGAACCTGGAAAGAGGTTGCTGCCACAGGAACTTGAAGGAGCATAAGATTATATCCAGAAAATATGTCAGGGGTTGACTGTTTATTTAGTGTTTATGATAAGCAGACTTTCAAGTAGATGGTCCCTGAATAAAGAATTGGAGTCGCTCCATAGTTCAGGATTTCATTGTTGGAAGTTGTATTTACTACACTAAGGTATTAGAGAAACTACACTAAGATGTTTGAGTCATGTCCTGGTCAGCAGTGACAGAGCTTTCACAGCTGCACCTGCTTGCAGGGATGAGCTGGGTTGGCACAGTGCACACAAGGCTTGTTTAACTCCCCAGGCAGCATGTGTGAGGCTGCAGGCTTTATTCTAGCCCTCAGATTGCATATTCCCCCCTAATGCTCCATCCAGGAAAATTGTGTGCTTTTCTTTCCATTCTGTATAGTTAACTTTCCTTGTCTTCTCTGAAGATCTTCCAAAGTGCTCAGCATTCCTGGCACATTTGATTTGTATTTCCATCTCTGTCTCTGTCACTCTTTTTCCTTTCTCTCTTCCTCACTCTTTCTGTCCTTTCCTTACTATCTCTTTTTCCATCTTTCTTAAAATAAAAAAAAAAATAGAGAATGGAAAATACAGCTTTGTAACACATATCTGCCTGTTTCATATTATGTCTAGGACAATGGTAACAACCTGTAGTTTTATTGTGCTTTTTCATTTTCAATTTTAAAAATTATCCCAGATTAATGGTGCTTGTACAGTGAGAAAAATTGCACATTTTACATGGATCAATGTGATTTGCTATTCTCCGTATTTTATCCACTACGCTAAGATTTTAATTTCTCTTTAGCTGGCTTCTGAGATGGAGACATCCTGCTGCCCAACCAGGAAAAACAAGGTTCTTTATTGATTTTATATAGGATTGAAAGAGTACACATGAATGATATGGATTGCATGATATCTTTTCTCTGGAAACTATTCTGTTAAATTAGTTTCAAAGCTGTCAAATTTAAAAAACATGGAGTAAGAGTGACATGTTATGTCCAATGGCTGTTTTTGTCCTAGGAAGAGGTATCATGCTAGCCTTGGGAAAAGCCTGAAAGATAACTTCCATTATTATCCAACTGAAAAGCAGAAAAGAGTGACTGAATCATTAAGCTAATTTTCTCTGAAGGGGATGAAATAGCTATTGATAGGTTTTCCTCTCTTCTTGTGTTCTTGCCCTCTTCATCTCAATGGCTCCCTGGCATCTCCATTCCCACTGAACCATCCCTCTGTCCTTTTCCCAAACCCATCTTCTCAAGCTTTTCTGGCTTCCTTTTTTTTATATCTTGGAACTACAAATTCTGAGTTTGGCTGCCAAAGGCAAGGCAGAAATAGGTATCAGTGGGCAGACACAGAAATTTAAAGGCAGGAACTGAACCTCTACTTATCCATCAATGTACTTTCATCATTGCCCCCAACCAGTTCCTTGGCAGTGTGGCTCTCTTTTGCCTTTGACATGGGAGCTTTTTAGTCATTCCTTGCACAGATAAATTCAAACATTTCCTCCTTCTCCAGGTTAGCAGGGAAAGCCCCTGAGTGATGCTGTGAGGACGGACATGGCATGGAGGCACAGAGATTGCCCCTGCTGTCTGGGGACTGGAGACTCCCACTGCTCCTTGTGTCTTGTACGATAGAGGCTGAAAGGGCATTGCCGATCACCACCACTGAGGTTAGAAGCCCTGTTCATTCTTACCCCTCTCTTTTGTGGCAGGTGCAATTGGAGTGCTTCTATCAGCACATATTGACCCAATTCTGAAGCATTATTAAAAACTGGGAAGCTGTTTTAGTGGTTTTATGTTCATTCTGGACATGACCAGCAAGCAGGTAGAAACCTGTGAAACCACACTGTATGTCTAGGAAGAGAGAATGGAAAAAAAACCCCAACCAATTAATGTTACTTTTCCTTTATTAACTCTTTTTTTTGTTTTGTTTTTCCTTTTAAGTTGACCTGTATCCTTCCCACCTAGGGGCCAAGTAACTCCTTAACTCCTTAAAAAGTGAACATTAAAGCAAAATAGATATAATATTATGGTCAGAAAAGAACTTGTCATTCATGCAGGATTAAGAACTGTCAAGCATCCTGTACCTAACAGTTTGTATGATTACATTCAATAAACGTGACTCACAAAGCTACTTGATTGTTGCATTCATAAATTTCTAACCCTTGTGGGGGGAGTATTATAGCCTTCTAAATAATGGGGTTTAGGGCTGCAATTTCATGTCTTCTTGAAAACTGACAATTGACTTTAACCTAATCAGGGGTTCTATATCATCATTTCAAACGGACTGCCTTAATTAGAAACTTGCCTCAGATTTAATGGGGAAGTGACAATTCCAGCAATTCATCTGGACAGTTGCTCAGAGGTACTGAAGGTACTGAGGCCAGAATTTTGATCCTAGTTGGCCATAAATTTGTTCTGGGAGGCGAGTTCCATGGCTCTTCAGATCTGAATCATAAGAAGTATGCAGGCAGCTGTTATTCCCACCCATGTACACACTTGCTACTAAAAGACCCACAAACTAAATTTCTCCATTTCTTCAGTCAGTAAGAACTGTAATTCAGCTATGTATTTTAAAATGCGTGCCTTGTAATATTTTTGTTTCCAATGAATTTACAGTTAATTGCAAGGATTATTTTGAAGGCTTCTAAACCCTTATTTAGCCTGTACAGTGCTGAATAGTGGTGTGATTTCTGAATATGCCAGAGTTCATATATGCTAATCAGTCTGACTGCTGAAAAAAGCACTGCATAGCACTGGGCTAATTTGCAGGGAGAGTAGCCTGCAAAAGTTGGCTATTAGCTGGTTTCAGTCACCTTTTGTCTGCACATTGCCTGACAAGCAGCTGGATTCTTGTGCGTTCCCAGCAGCCTGCAGTTCCAGTGCAATGAGGCTGAACCAGGCTTTTCTTTATTAAGGAAGAAATCAAGCCAAAAATAGTCTCTGTAACTGCTGTTTTCTTTTATTCATGGTAGTTACAGGCAACAAATCAAAGATCCTAGTTGCTTTATTCTGTACACCCTTGCCCAGCATACACACACACTTGCAAGGCATTTTGCAGTCCTTCCTTTAATGAACTTCTCATTCTGAAGAGGTCACACTCTTCCAGAACATTGTTTGTTTTTCTCTGCTTGGGAGCAACACCTTGCACGGATCTGCAATCATTCCCCTGTTAAATGTTGCCTAATTGCCCACTTTTGCTCCATCTTTCAGGAAGTTTCTAATGATCCTCCCAAGCCTCTGTTGAGCTAAATATTTCTGTGCTGTCAGCAATTTTCACCACCTGTCTGTTCAGCCTGCTCTACAGAAAATTCCTAACACCTGGCACCCAGCACTTGTTTGGGGATGGAGCAAATGAACCACGGCATTTCTTTAGGGGCTGCTCAGAGCTGGCAGCAGGTAGAGGCAATGACTTTTCCTGGTGAGCAGGAACATCAGCCAGCTTTAGAGTCAGATGCACAGGGAAAGGTTCTCCTTGGGGTCCAAAAAAACCTGGCACTGAAAAGCTGGTTGGTTCTTTTCCCAGTGATGTGTGTACAGAACAGCAAATACTCAGATAAAACAAACAAGCATGACTTGGAAATAGCCAGTGCTTTTGCCTCAAATCAACCCCATCTTATAACAGCAGTTTTACTGAACTCTGTGGAGCTGAGGAGTGAAGCTTGCAGGTTGCAAAAGCTGGAGCTGAAGGCACCAAGAAGGTAGCACACCAGGATGCACAGCAGCAAGCTGCTGCTGTGTAGCATCTTTGGAAAGAGGATATTTTATTCAGGAGTTGTCCTGTAACTTCGCTACCTCAGTGTGTGGGTGTCAAGTCTACTGAGAAGATGGAAGAGCAAGCAGTCAGACACAGAGCAATGGGAATGCTGTGTTGACTGATCAGAAACCTTGCCTGGAAAGGGAAGCTAGTTTTAAGTGAATGCAGCAAGGAAATATATAGGAAAAATTTGGATAAATTTGGAGGCTTTTTTCCCCTTTTGTTGGAGTGAGAGAAGGAGTCAGGGAAACATGAGCTGCAGGCAAGAACATCAGAAGGCTTTGTAAAGTTTTTTGTGAGCACTGCAACTTGTGCCTTTAACCTAGATATATTGAACTGAAAGGAATGCAGGTACTAGCATGAAGATAGGAGACTGGATAAGTGTAAGAGTCTTTGAGTTGCTCTTTCACGACATAGAGGATTTTTATCTCACAAGGGAGAGGTTCAAGAAACAGATCCAAACCTAGGGACACAATAGTAATGGTGGAAGACTTAGCAATAGCTGAGGGATGACTGTGAAGTCAGCTGCAACTGGAGAGCTGCTGGCTATCTTGGACTCATTAACTGTTTACACACAGATCCTTCACATTTTCTAAAACAATAAATGAACAGCAGTTGGTATTGAATATCCATATTCAGTTTCAAGAGTGATATAAATTGCTGACTAAATGGTCATTTCAGTATCCTGGCTCATTTTGTGAGTCTCAGAAAGCAGAGTAGTATGGATGAGATACAGGAATAGTTTCTAAAGGTGAGCAAATGTTGGACTTTTTAATTACAGTCAGCCTCTGAATTCATGAGTATGCTTTGTTCTTTGGACTTTCTTTTTTTAATGTGCTATTTATCATTACAGTGAAGATCTAAAGCTTAATTTCACTATGTGAGTATAGGGAAAATTATAAATTGAGACTTATTTTAGCTAGATATTAACCTTTTCTTATGTAAGCCAAAAGTGAAAACTCATAAAGGAAGAAATATTTTGTTTCTTCTGTAACATGTCAATAACAGCTTGTCTTTGGGAATTTAAGCCTTTCCAAATTCAATTTTATCACTTACGTGTTTATGTTACCTGTTTTAATTAAGAATTGGCAGGCATAAAAGAAAAAAAATCTATTTTATGTACTGATATGATCTTAATTGAGAATGCCTGGGTCTCATTGTCATTGATCACTTATTTTTGTGAGTTATATCAAGGTGCACATGAGTAATATGTAATACTGCCCCATGGCAATATCTAGCAGAAGGAGCTGAGAGAGCCCAGGTGTTTTAACAAAGTGGTTTGAAAAAGCTCCATAAATTGTATGTGATTTTGGAATCATTGGAGGACACAGCGGCCAGCCTTCCACCTGGACTCCTTGAGTCACCTGTAGGATAAGCTTTCCTGCCTAAGATGTTGCAGCATATTAATCATCTTTGCCATGTTTGAACAATTCTTTGTGGTGGAGCTCCAAAACAAAGGTGCAGTGTTTTTATGCAGATCCCATAGAAACATTGCCCCATAAAAAGTATTCTTCTCTACCTTGTTTCCTTCAGACTTGCAGAAAGACTTTGATGGGCAGGGGTCTAGAGGAAATGGGGAATAAGAGGCCTTAGAATGCTTTAGAACATCTATTTCCTTATGTATTGTCCCTCTAGTTACAGAGGGAAAAGTACAGATGCTTACCTAAATAATGGTTTGGTTTTTAGCTCAAATGCAGTTTCTGAGTAAAGTCTTTCAAAGTGTGCAGTTGTGATAGATCACACAGAAGCTGGGGGATGTTAAAATAGACAGAAGTGGGGGTTTATCTATTTTTGCTGTGCAGGAGGGAAAACGTGGGTACCAGCAAAGCATGAAAAAAAATGCAGTTGTGTCAGTGAAATAGTTTCATAATAAATGCATGATTTGAAATGTTCATTTCAATTTTCATGTATGCTATAAGCAAACTATTAACTCTCAAGGTTATTTAAGAAAAAAAAAAAAATGCAATGTACCGAAAAAGTTGAATCCAGTGAGATGTAAGATAAGATGCTCAGCAGACCTTTTCTTAGATCTTTATGGAAAGAAAAATAGGTCCCAAGGCTACATGTGATGCAACTTAGGAAGAAAATATCACGTGCAGTGTGAAGTGCTTATTAGTTACTGTTATTAAAAAATTGCCTGCTGTTGCCAGGCCTAACTTTAGCTTTTTGAAGGGCCTAACTTACATTTTTGAATCATGTTGTTCTTTCATCTCCCAGATCAAAGAGCCTTGGACCTGTTTAAGAATGTTGAGACAGTAATAGGCTCAGTTAAGGTGCCTGTTATACAGTACCTACCCATGTCATGACTTTGGGTGATATAGCCACATGGCTTTCTGAGGCTGAGAAATGTAATCTGGTCCCAATTGCTCCTGAAGAGCTATGTGCAAACTAAATGACCACAAAGGTGCTTCTGACTAGTGGCATCTGCATCCCATATCAGGGTAAGACAGTGGCACATATCAATGCTGATTTTCACCTTTGTTTGTCCAGAGAGGAAATGTGGAAACTATGGAAATCTGCTTAGCTCTGGATAATTAGGGTATAGCACAACATGCTCTCACTAAATTACTTGACTTGGAAGGGGCCATTAAGTTAAAACCATTAGGGATATTAGTGGGGTTTTTTTTGAATATTCCACAGGGGGTGGAATAGAATATGATGAATGTATCTTGTATGAAACATTGAGATTCTTGAGTTTCTGATCAAAGTGATTGAGGGATAAAATCATATTTCAGTATTATAAGAGTTGGAGATTTCAGGAGCTAACAATGTGGGTTTAGAGGGAGATATATATCCTAGAGGTTTGTATGAGGCATCTCATCCACCCTGCTGAATCAAAACCTCAGTTTCATCCAGTGTAAAGACCTCATCTGGTACAAACAAGTTCTTCCAGATATGGCGTTTGGGTATATTTTTCTGAAGATGTCAGGAGACAGCAAGCATGTATCTCTTTCCTCATTCAAGTAGCAACAGACACTTTTGTAAGATAAGATGGAAGGAACTCAGGAGTACTTCATGCATTTTTTATTCCATGAAAGAAGCAAGGCCTTTTATTACTCAGCATGATATCCTCTTTAGAAACAGTTCTTCAGCAAAGCTAATGCTGGGCATGCTCTGGTCAGTCTGTCTAACCTCATCTATGCTGTTGCTTAAACTCAGTGTCTGAGAAAGCCTTTGTGGATGGTCTTGAGTAACTTGTGGTCTTCTCACTTGCTGAAGTGTCTCTGCGGCATAGCTTGGGCAGTAAGTGTGTCTGAACCACCAGTGCCTGGGAGCTGATGGAAGTGCTGTGGGAAGGGCTGGACAAGCCCTCCTCCTGCTCAGTTTCAGCAGCACCACTGTGTAAGAAGCAGCTCCACTGTGTCACTGTGGCTTGTGCACATTTGCTGCTGCTGATTGTAGGGCAAAACTCACCTGGACTGCTGCTGGGGAATGGGAGTGCCCTTTGGCAGGCCATGAAGCAATAAAGAAACCAACAATTGGTGCTGCTGGTGAGGATGATTTTGGGAGCTTCAACTCGGTCTCTTGTGGTCCTGTGCTGTGTTCTCTGGCCCTACGAAACTTCTCACCAGCCTCAGCCATTTGAGAACTTGAATCCTTCAAGTTCTTTACCCAAACACCTTCACTACTAACAGGAGAGAGACCGGCCCACCTGAAAGGTGATTTCCTGCACCTTAGACAGCTAAGGACAGCAGCCTAAGGGGCTAGATGGAGGTGGACAGCTGACATCTAGGCAACTCTAGCTAACTGATCACCTCCTTTCCTTCTGAACCTTTGCTGCCATGCATAATTCAATCCTTTACAGGGAGGAAAAGGGTTTGTTGGAATTAGTGAAAGAACAAAAGAACAGAATAAAGGCTCCCAGTATTAATATATATATATATAAGTATTTCAATCTGCTACAAAACAGTTTGTACATCTTCGTAGGAAAATTTATATACTTTTTTTATATGAGATGAGGAAGAGTAATTTAGCAAATAATACACCTACCTTCCAGACAAACTCAAAGGCGATGTATGTTGGGGCAGCTGGCCTCAGTCCAGCAAAGCCATTAGACGTGGGTAACCCTTGACAAAGGAAAATCTGCTTAGCTCGTCCTCCTTATTCTTCTGAAGGCATTGATCTAGTGTGATCCATTTAGCCTGTTGTGCTGGAGTGTTTGAGGACCCACAAAGGAAAGGCCAGAACTTGGTCCAAGGTTATGTTTACCAGCCACCCCCTGCCTTCACCCAAAACCAACATAGCAGATTTTTTTTGCACCCCTGAACCCACAGAATTTTCCTTTTCTACAGTTTCTGTGTTTTGCATGCCAGGTCTCTCCCAGTCCCTTATCCTTCAACCTGGATGAAATTTGTACGGACTCAATATGTGTCAGCCAGGATTTGAGGCCAACCTAAACACAGCCAGAGCACAACCATTATTGATCACAGGCACAGAAGGGAAGGCTTAACCTTTGCAATGCTAAGAGTTTGTTCTCTCCACAGTTTTAGTTTTACTTTGGGGGCCAGGGGGAACTTGGATCACTAAATGAAACAGTAAAGGGCATGAAATAATGTGTAATTTATGAAGTAAATAGTTTAGATAAGGACACATCAGAATTTTTCAATAGCTTAGCCAGTTATAAATCTTTGTAACAGGAATACATCACTGTGTTCAGGGATTTTTGTTCCTGAATATCCTGGAATTACACAGTGCATTTTTATATACTTCTCTGTGTTTCTGGTGAACAGTTCTAGGTCCCCATGGGTCTTCTGAATTGAGCCAGTGGTGAAACTTTTCTCTATGATGTTGATTAGTGTAAATGTGTCAGGCTACACGATCTGTGAAGTAAAATCTGCATTGGGGCTTCAAAATTTTATTTGATGGTTGTGCCTTAAGGCCAAGCATAAGCAACTGATATTTTTCCCTATTTCAGTTCCTCTGCCTGAGTCTTGTTGTTTAAGCTAGAGACACAGTAAAATCTCTAAGCATCCAAACTGCCTTCTAGTTGGGTCATGTGCCATTCACATTCCCTGAAAAAATCCCTTCGCCCAGGATTTTTCTCCTGGGAAGCTGAGAGACCTCAAAGAAAAGGAAAACAATTCTTATCTCATTTGCTTCTCCTGTGTTGTGCTTGTCTGGAATGTGTTTGGAGATTGTTTACCCACATGTGATTGCCTCATTGGACTCTGGTGTGAGTTGTTTTGACTCATTGGTCAATTGGGGCCAAGCTGTGTTGGGACTCTGGAAAGAGTTACAAGTTTTCATTATTATTATCTTTTTAGCATTCAGTAAGTATTCTTTCTGTATTCTTTAGTATAATATAGTGTAGTATTCTTTAATATAATATAGTATAATAAAGTAATAAATTAGCCTTCTGAGATAATGGAGTCAGATTCATCATTCCTGTATTTGTCAGGGCATTCCCTTGTTTACAATAGTGTCAAATAGTAGCTATTCATCAATGAGATACTTTGCTATGTAAGATTTCAGATAAATGTAGGTATGCTGAAAGGAAAATACAAAAATTTATTGTGTTACTATTGCGGCTGATATATTCATCTACCTGTTATCTATGAATATGCCTAGTCATACCTTATGCATGTTTCTGCATTTGCTTCGTGCAGTGGGATTTTCCTTACTGCCTCAGGAAGAAGCTGTGACCTCTGTGAAAGACTGCTGGTGTGATGGCCACAGCTCCAGCATCCAAGCCTCATAGAGAAGCACACTTCTAGTACATGTACTCAGTATCAACATCTATACATATTGGGTACAGCTGTCGGTTCCATAGCTTCCAAAATTGTAATTTCCAGGCTAGCACAATGCTGCAAGTTGTCTGATGCCAAGAGCAAAGGCCAAGTCTTCAGTGTAATGTGAAATGTTTTGTCTGTTCTGAAGAGATTTGCACAGTGCTGTGTCTGTGCTTGCTGGTGAGGTGCCTGTGAGTAGCATCAGTGTAATGCAGATGTGCCTTACCTTTCCTATTCCCTATTTCATGCAGATGCTCCAAGCTCAAAGCAGTGTCATCTGCCCCTTCCATGAGCAGAGGACCCTGGCAGATATGTTCCTTCCCACGTAAAGGTCAAAGGCTGCTACCACCATGAATGCTAAGAATGGCTCAGCTGAAGCCATCTTTAAGCCAGACAGAAAAATACACCTCTCAAAGTGGAAAGAGCTCTTCAACATGATCCAGATTGCCTCAGCATATTCCCTTCGGATTATTTGTGCAGTAGGATACTCTTCACTGTGAATAGGAGTGACAAAATCTGGCCCAGAGTTAGTTCCCTAAGGATGTAAATATAGAAACTGCCACAGAAACACGTGCAGGGGCACAGAAATCTTTTTTTCTACCCATGATCTCTGCTAGTGAGGTCTCTCAGAGAGTCACTGCAGCAGTTCAAAGCTTCACTAGCACTGGAGGTTGGCAGGGGAAACATTGCTGATCCAGCTCAGAGAAGCAGGCAATTTGCTTCTGTAAAATTACACTTAGTAAAGCTTTTGGGATTTCATGTAGGCATATCTGAATCACGTGTATATCAAGTGCTCTCAGTCATGAGTGGAAGAGGGGTCATGTGAGGATGAGAAGCTCTTCAGACAGAGAGAGTAACCTTTGATGAAATGCTCAGGCCACAGACAGGGAAGCTGTCTGCAGCTTGTGCAGTAATCTGGAAGTACTGATGGACAGTTTTGTCGTCGTTCATAGAAATTTTCAAAACACTGAAACCCAGGGCACACACATCTGCAGTACCCCATGGAGGCTGTACACCTGATCCCTGGTGTGGTGGGAGGATCCAGGCTTTTGTGCAAGGGGCATTTCTTTGGCAGGATGGTTTTTTTCTTCCCCAGCTCTGATGATTCTCAAGGAATTCACTTCACTGACTGAAGCTTCTCTCTATGCACTGTTAAGCGGGCAGGGGAAATCAGGCTAAGGTTTTCTCTGTGTGGAGAATTGGATACCCTTGGCATAATGCTTGAGACCACTGAGTCAGCCTAAACCAGGAGCTCTCAGCCCCACGGCATGAATTAGCAGTGGTAATCTTTGCAAGTGGAGCTGTAAGTAACAAAACTGCTGGTCAGATATGGGCACACAGTGCCGCTCTGAGCAGTATGAGTGTGTTTCTCTAAAGTTTCATTGTGATACACTCATTTCACTCATTTGCCAGGCATTGTTTGACCTTTCATTTGTGCACTGTATGTATGCAGTGCATGGAGGCTCCATCTCGGGCAACAAAATTTACTTCTTTCTTTAGAAAAGCCTTTAGTGCTGGAAGAGATAGGGAATTTTGTTTTTGTTGTTGTTAACCTCACATAACTCTTCAGTTCTTTCTCCCCTCTTTTTTTTACTTTTTTTTTCTTTTTCTTTTTGCTTTTCAATGCCAGTTACAGATCCCAGATGTCAAATAGCAGCAGCAGCTGGCTGCGTGACAGATCCCTTAGGCTGCAGCTGGGTGAACACTACTGGACTTATTCTAGCTGTGTCATATAGATGGTATGCAGATGATTTCTCTGAGCTGTCATGCTTTTCAAATGCCTCTAGCTTCTTTTTTTCCCCCTTATTTTATTCTGCTAATACACAGAGCCTGCAAAATTCAGCCTTGGAGAAATCTTGCATGTATTGTGTACGAGGTCTGTGGATCCAAAGGATGGCCTATCTGTGCATTATTCCTCTTACATAACTAAATTATTCAACTAATAAATATGCAATATTCCTAATACTCTATTAGATTAAGGTTGACTATGTCCTTCAATACTCTGCATTTATGACAATAACATTCTTGTAGAAGATGAGAGGAGAAACATTAATTCAGGAAGTCTGATGTCTCTTAAAAATATGTACTGTCAAGTGTCCATACTGGTTGAATAGTACTTTTGGTCCTTTTTTCTTCATTAAGTCCATGTGAGTATATTGATTTAATGTTAATGACAGATGAGAGAAGCAGGAGCAAATTTTCAGTAGAAGTATACATACACAATATGCTGTATTATCTACAAAGAAGAGTTCCCTCACTATATATTTTTAAGATCATCTATGCTGGTGATTTTTCTTTAGTAGTTTTGCTGTACATTAATTTTAACTAAATCCTTTTGTAATGTGATGTAACTCTGCCTAACATTAATGCAATCATGACAAATGTACAGTTTTCCTTTAAACTACAGTGTATGTTTTGTGAAAGTAGTATAGTTTGAAAGAAAAGCACAATTCTGATTTAGTATCCTTACTCTGAGTCAATAATACTTAGAGAGCTGAATTAATTCCTCTCAGTTTATTGGAACATGTGCTTAAAACTTCAAGGTAATGTTTCAAATATAATTTTCCAATAATTTCCCTCTCCGGTGCTGTCAAGGATATTAATAAACTCAAAACAGTTTGTTCTAGAAACATCATCGACTAAGCCATCGTTTTTTTCCTTTTGGGTAAAATCCAGAAAATAGATTTCATCAAGTGGGGCAAATGCACTTTCTCTAAATTATCTAATCACTTCTGTGTTTTTTCCTCTAAACATTACCTGCAGCTAAAATGAAGGTGGTTGTTATAGATACAGAGAACCCTTCCATTGCTCTTTTCAGAAATTATTGATTTTCCTTGCAGACACAATGCAGAACCCAGCTCAGAGCTCTAGGAAAATGCAGATATGGCATGCAAAAGTAGCTGTGAGCCAATAGAATTTTCAGCACCAATGGAGGTGATTCAACTGTCATTTATAGTAAATCTAAAGACAGTGTATGTGTTTCTTCTTTATAGTCACTGATTTATATCTTGTGCATTACTTTTGAGTGGAGCATCATACAGCCTACATCTATATGGCTTCTCAGAGCTCCTTCTGCATAAATCTAGCTCATCTTGATGCTTCCTAGTCAGAACTTTCATCTTCCTAGAGACCCCTCATATTTACAGCTCTCCAAAGGACATTGCAAGCAGGGTGTCAATATATATAATTCTCATTGAAGTTATTAATGCTTTTCCCCGTAGCTCAAAGATACTTTTATTCTCCCTTCCTAAAGGAAATTCTATGTATTGGTCAGTGTTGAAGTCTCCTTTTGATGAAACTATGCACAGTCGACCTGTCCTGGGACACCCTAATGGGAGATTAGTCTGAGTGCATTCTTGTTTTCTGTCCTTGCTAGTCCAGAATAGAATCCTTCTGTTTTTCCTCTGGTCTCTTTTTCCCCAGCAGTACTCCTCCAGTTGCAATTCTGAAGCAGACACTCAATGCAATTGTTCATCTCCTTTAATCTTCTGTTGTTGTCAGTAAACTTCCTGCTGGTCCTTTGTTGTGCTTCCAGTTGGTCAGATTGCTCATTCTCAGCCTCACAGACTGACTGACATGATAGAGTGGCAAAGTATCCTGACTTCTCTGAAACAAACTATTGTAAACCTGCAGAAACATTATCTGCTAAGTGTTTTTCTATGTTCTGTTTCATGTTTTTCAGCAGGAGGCTTTATTGCAGAAGCTCTTTCAAATGATCTCTTTTTTCTGCCTTTTTTATTTTTTTTGTATCAGATTGTTTCTGATTTGGCTACATTCAGTTATGTCTAAAAATTTTACAAGTATTGTAGAAGCTTCATACAACACCTAAGGGAGTAAGAAGTATTCTGCATAGAAATAGGGTAATATAGAACTTTCTTGTCGGAGGAAGGAGACCCAGACACCAGTTGGTTCATCCAAGTCCAATTTATTGATCGAATACGGCGGGTTAAATACAGTTCTTAATAAGCTTCATACATATTGCAAAAGTTGAGCTCAGGATTGGTTAGTTACATATCAGCAACTACACCTACTTCTACGTTCTTGTGCTTATTCTTCTGTTACATTCTGCAGATATTCAGGACTAATCTCACCTCCCTTTCCTCATGTTGCAGCAAGGCCATCCGGCATTCTTGCCTGTCAGCAGTCACTGAATCAGAGACTGCTGACCTCCCTCTTTCAGCTTAACCAGCGGCATTAAGTCAGTATGGCCTTTCTCAGCTAACCAACTCTTAATAAAATCCTCCACACTTTCTCTTGGTGTTCTTTTCCCCCTGTTGTTTTTTTCCCCCTGCTCAAGATATCAATAATTTCTTCTCCAAGTCTTATGCCTTATCTTGCCTCAAGCTAGTCTAAATTGCTGACCATCACCATGATAGTCTTTTTTCCAAGTTACTGGTCATATATGCCTCTATTTTCACCTTTTGTGATGTACATTCTTCTGATAATTCCCTCCAGTCATCTGTTCTTCCATCTGCCTGCTTGATCTCCTGCTCCTATAAGCCCCAGTTTCTTACATCATGGTGTGTTACCTGGCCTTAGTCTGGGTCAATATGCACAGCTTCCCCTAGGACTTCAACGGTCTTGATCATTATCCTCCCTTTTTTTCAGTTTGTTCCTCTAAAGCCTCCCACTGATGTAAATGTATCTGACTTCAGCACAAAGAATATCAGGCTCCACATGCATCACTGCAGGACTGCTGGAACAGTTTGAGATTTGCTTTGTAAATACTTGTGATCAAGCAGGCTACTTCTTAGCTTATTCATGGATGCTCAGTACAAAGAGGGTAGATCACCTGATGTCACTGAAAATTTATAAAAGAACGAAAATTTATAATGCAGAGCTTTTCAGTTAGGGCTTTTGTTTGTTGTTTTTTTATTTTTTTTCCCACCATAAAGCATAATTGTAACACCATAAATTTTCAGTGAGAGCTTGAATTTTATGTCATGAAAGCAATTCTAGTAAGCCAGATATGTGGGATTTGCAATTCAGACATCATACATTAACTGTAGCATATTGAAATAATTATTCTGAAAGAACCCACTACAGATAGAATTGTACAGGAGATCCCACCTTGGAAATACCTAAGACAGACTGTGATATTGCAGCTTTCATGTTTTCACAGGAGGGAAGGTGATGTTTTGCATGAAACATCTGGAAACAGATGGATTCCTCTGGCCTGTGAACATGTATTTCTTTAATGGTCCTGCTATTGCACAGAACCATAAATGCAATTGCATAGACTTTTCTGTCTGAAGAAGAAATGTAAGTCAGGATAGGAAAAAAAAATCCAGCTAAAAGAAACATGTCACGATGGCACTGAGCTTATCCATGTATACTTCTGTCGGTGAGGAAAAAGCTTCTTTTCTGTTCAAATCTCAAAGTTGGAGGTCTAGAGGAAAAGGTGTATCAAGGAAAAACAGAGCTCTTCTTGTCAATTGTTAACAGCTGTGCTTAAATGCTGTATTGAAATGCTTGAATTGTCAGTTTTGTGGTGCCATGGTGTGACATGTCTCTGTTTCAATAAAACAGGAGGAACCTGGGTTTGTGCCTTAGCTAATACATGGCATCTCTGCAGTTTGTTGCAGAATTCAATCCTTGTGTATAAAAAAGTTCACTTTTCAGGCCCTATGCATGTATTATATGTAGTAGATAATGAGGAAATACTGCTCTAACCGTAAAACTTTGAGTATCTGCAGCTCATGAGAGTGTCTTCCAACTGATGAGGGGAGAAGAAACCAAAAGAAAGTACTAAAATATTTATTTTCATGACAGAACCCGATATTCATGTGGCATATACCACATTATTTATTCAATGTATATTTTGGTTGCCTAGTGGGGTTTGGGACTCTTGTGAGTAATAGTACTTGGGCAGCAACTGAGTGTTCCATCATAATTCTTCATTACTATAAAGCCACAGAACAAGGAAAAGCCAGGAATTAATTTGAATAAAAGATAGAGAAAGGCATGTGCTCTGAGCTGCATTCTGTGAGGGAGTATTAATGTTGTAGAAGAATGCTAATTTAATCTGCTCTGTAATGTTGGTGGCTTTCCAATGCCATTCAATACCACTTATATTAGCATTTTATCGATTTGAATTCTCTTCATAAGCAACCATGTATTTTCAGGTTGTTTGGTCAGGGAGGCTATGCAACCAGAGAGAGAATAGAAATGACTGCAAGATGTACTGTGCAAAGTAAATGATGATGTCAGATAGACAGTTTTAAAAATATGATAAACAGGAAAACCTCCAAGAAGCAAACTGGATTTTCTATTTGAAATTCTGAATTAATTCTGCATGAAGTCACAGTGTTGTATAGTAATTATTTTCATTTTCCTACATTTTCCTTTTAAAATTTTTATTAAATTATTAATCTAGTTACCAACTCTGTATTTAATAATTTTCATAGAGATCAAAATCCCTTGGAATATGAAGCACTCCTTAGCATGTATTTTGTAATTAGATGTAAAAATTTACATAATGAACTAAGCAGTCAATTTCTGAATGTGATTTGTGTCTGTGTATATGAACCACAGACCCATGCCCAGTGCCTCTGATAAGAGATTCTCAGCTAATCAATTCCTGTTCTGGAGCTTTTGAGCCTTCCAGTCCTTTCATTCTAGTCACTCATCTGGACAAATTCACCATGGCTAAGGAGTTGTAAGGAGTTGCTAAGTGCTACAAATAAAAATAATAGCCTTTTTTCACACTTCTATTGCCTGTGCTGTCCATACTTACAACTGGTGGGGCAAAATACAAGGAAAATCAGACCAACTATGTCTTCTCAAAGATGTAATTTGTAATACTCTGGCTACCTTCCTACCCAAGTATGGTATAATCTAAGGAGAGTAGAGTTTCTTGGTTTGGAGCTGTTGCCTCCAAATGTGTGTGTCTGAGTACCTTTTGGAAAGAATGTTTGTAGTGTGGCATTCATCGCTCACAGCCCTAGCGTGGCAATGGCTGCCTCACAGACAGATTAGAGCCATTACAGTGGTGTCCCAGAATGGACATGTCAGTGGAAAAAGCTTGTAGCACCTGAGGTGTCACAGTCCAAGGATGACACAGTTGTTGACCAACTTATATTGGCAATTTCTTCAAGTTTTACTAGGGTTGGGATAAAATATGTGAAAGGGAGAGTTTTCGTTACAGGAAATGATGCTGGTAGTTTCCACTGACTAAGAATATTACTCTAAATATTTCTTTAGAGCCAGTTTTTGTTTACACCTTACAAGTTTCTGAAGTACTTGGGGATTTTGTAGAAGAGGAAGTGTAAAAAGCTGTCCTGTAATTTGAAAAGCCAGCTGAATAAGAAGCCGCTTTAGCTATGACTCCTGCTGTCCTGCAAAGGGTGATGTGCCCAGTCAGGAGTCATCAGCTAACCAAAACAGCTCTGCTAGGCAGCAAAGTAGGACAACAAACAATGGACAAAGGAGTGAAAAGTCCACAGCAAACTCATTTCATAATGGATTTGCTTCTCTGAGCACTGAGACATCCTGAAACTGGGGCTATGCCCTGCCCTGCCTGGATAGGACAACCAAGGCCTTATTTCTCTCATTTAGATGTGAGTGCTGAAGCAGCCTCCTAACATTTTGCATGGCTGGAAGGCAGGTGGAAGTAGTGGACCCCATGATGTTATTGGGAAAAATTTGGAATAAAATCAGGAAAATTGGGAATGAAAATGGGAATGAAAATGGGAATAAAATCGGGAAAATTGGGAAGGAGAATGGGAATGAAATTGGGAAAAATTGGGAATGAAAATGGGAATGAAAATGGGGAAAATTGGGAATAAAAACACTGAGACAAATAAGCAATGAAAATGGGAATAAAAATGGGAATAAAATTGGGAAAAATGGGAATGAAAATAAAAGGGGAAACAGCTCCCAGGGCTGGCAGGAAAGGGGCTGGGAATGGGGAAAAATGGGAATAAAATGGGAATAAAAACTGGGAAATTGGGGAAAAGGGGAGTGAAAACTCTGGGGGAAAATTGGGAATAAAAATGGGAATATTAGGGAAACAAATGGGAATGAAATTGGGAAAATCTAGGATGCAAATCGGAAATAAAATTGGGAAAATTGGAATGAAAATCAGAACAAACGGGAAAATGGGGAAAAACAGGAATGAAAACACTGGGAAAAATAGGGAATGAAAATGGAAATGAGAATGGGAAAATTGGGAATGAAAATGGGAATAAAATTGGGAAAATTTGGAATCAAAATGGGAAAATTGGGAAAAATGGGAATGAAAACAGTGGGAAACACCTCCCAGGGCTGTGAGGAAACGGCCTGGGAATAAAATGGGAATAAAAATGGGAAAAAGATGGGATAAAACAGGAAAAATGGGGATGGAAATACAGGGGAAAATGGGAATAAAAATGGGATAAAACAGGAAAAATGGGGATGGAAATACAGGGGGAAATAGGGAATAAAAATGGGAGTGAAATCGGGAACATTGGGAATAAAAACGGGAATGAAATTGGGAAAATGGGAATGAAAACAGGAAACACCTCTCAGGGCTGGCAGGAAACAGCCTGGAAATGGGGGAAAATGGGATAAAAATGGGATAAAACAGGAAAAATGGGGATGGAAATACAGGGGAAAATTGGGAATAAAAATGGGATAAAACAGGAAAATGGGGATGGAAATACAGGGGAAAATTTGGAATAAAAATGGGAGTGAAATCGGGAAAATTGGGAATAAGAACGGGAAAAAAATCGGGAAAATTTGGAATAAAATTTGGAAAAAGGGGGATGAAAACAGCAGGAAAAATAAGGAATAGAAATGGGAATAGAAAAGGGCAAATTGAGAATGAAATCAGGAATGAAATCAGGAAAATTGGGAATAAAAATGAGAATGAAATTGGGAAAATTTGGAATGAAAAGGGGAATGAAAAGGGAAATAAAATGGGGAAAAATGGGAATGAAAACTGCCGGGGAAATAACGGGAATGAAAATGAGAATAAAACTGGGAAAATTGGGAAAAACCAGGAATTAAAACCACCTGGAAATGGGAACAAAAATGAGATAAAAATGGGAAAAAAGGGAATGAAAACTGCCTGGGCAAATGGGAATAAAAATGAGAATAAAATTGGGGAAAAAATGGGAATGAAAACAGTGGGAAACACCTCCCAGGGCTGGGAAGAAATTGCCTGGGAATGGGGGAAAATGGGAGGAAAATCAGAATAAAAACGGGGAACTTGGGGAAAATGGGAGTGAAAACTGTGGGGGGAATCAAAGGGATTTGGGATCCCAAATTCAGGAATCCAGGGGGGTTTGGGATTCAAAGGGGTTTGGGATCCCTGAAATTGTGATCCCTGAATTTGGGTTCCGGGGGGATTTGGGATTCAAGGGGGTTTGGGATTCAAAGGGGTTTGGGATCCCTGAATTTGGGATCCAGGGGGATTTGGGATCCCTGAATTTGGGATCCAGGGGGATTTGGGATCCCTGAATTTGGGATCCAGGGGGATTTGGGATCCCTGAATTTGGGATCCAGGGGGATTTGGGGTCCCTGAATTTGGGATCCAGGGGGATTTGGGATCCCTGAATTTGGGATCCAGGGGGATTTGGGGTCCCTGAATTTGGGATCCAGGGGGATTTGGGATCCCTGAATTTGGGATCCAGGGGGATTTGGGATCCCTGAATTTGGGATCCAGGGGGATTTGGGGTCCCTGAATTTGGGATCCAGGGGGATTTGGGATCCCTGAATTTGGGATCCAGGGGGATTTGGGGTCCCTGAATTTGGGATCCAGGGGGATTTGGGGTCCCTGAATTTGGGATCCAGGGGGATTTGGGATCCCTGAATTTGGGATCCAGGGGGATTTGGGATCCCTGAATTTGGGATTCAAAGGGGTTTGGGATCCCTGAATTTGGGATCCAGGGGGATTTGGGGTCCCTGAATTTGGGATCCAGGGGGATTTGGGATCCCTGAATTTGGGATTCAATGGGATTTGGGATCCCTGAATTTGGAATCTGGGGAGATTTGGGATCCCTGAATTTGGGATTCAGGGGGATTTGGGATCCCTGAATTTGGGATCCAGGGGGATTTGGGATCCCTGAATTTGGAATCTGGGGAGATTTGGGATCCCTGAATTTGGGATTCAAAGGGATTTGGGATCCCTGAATTTGGGATTCAAAGGGATTTGGGATCCCTGAATTTGGAATCTAGGGAGATTTGGGATCCCTGAATTTGGGATTCAGGGGGATTTGGGATTCAAAGGGATTTGGGATCCAGGGGGATTTGGGATCCCTGAATTTGGGATCCCTGAATTTGGCATCCAGGGGGATTTGGGATCCAGAGAGATTTGGGGTCCCTGAATTTGGAATCCGGGGAAATTTGGGATCCAGGGGGATTTGGGATCCATGGGGATTTTGGATCCAGAAGGATTTGAGTTCCAGGGGGATTTGGGGTCATTCCCAAACGGGGTTGGATGAGCAGAATTTTGGGATAATTACAGAAATTTTGTCTCCCACCCCAAAATTCCCAGAATTTTGAACCAAACTCCAAATTGAGGTCCGTTTTCCCTCCTGGGATCTCAGGATGGTCCCAAAAATGGGGGAAAAATGGGAATTTTGTGGGGTTTTTGGGACTATCCCAAAAACCAAAGCTGGTTGGAGCACCTGGGATTAAAAACTTGGATTTGATCTGGGTTTGGGATTTGTTCCAGGTTTGAGATTTGTTCTGGATTTGGGATTTGTTCCAGGTTTGCGATTTGTTCCAGGTTTGGGATTTGCTCTGGATTTGGGATTTGTTCCAGGTTTGGGATTCGTTCCAGGTTTGGGATTTGTTCCAGGTTTGGGATTTGCTCTGGATGTGGGATTTGTTCCAGGTTTGGGATTTGTTCCAGGTTTGGGATTTGTTCCAGATTTGGGATTTGGAAATTTTTCCGGGTTTGGGATTTATTCCAGGTTTGGGATTTGGGATTTGTTTGGGATTTGTGGTTTGCTCTGGATTTGGGATTTGCTCTGGATTTGGGATTTGTTCCAAGTTTGGGATTTGTTCCAGGTTTGGGATTTGTTCTGAATTTGGGATTTGTTCTGTGTTTGGGATTTGTTCTGGATTTGGGGTTTGCTCTGGATTTGGGATTTGCTCCCGGTTTGGGTTTTCTGATTTCCTCAGAATTTCCTCAGTGGAGTGGAGGGTGGAGGACAGGTGACATTTGGTGACTTTTGGTGACATTTGGTGACTTTTGGTGCCCCAAACCTGCCCCATTTCCTCATTGTGTGCCCATTTTCCCTCAGTGAGGAGCACAGGTGACATTTGGTGACATTTGTTGAGTTTTGATGACATTTGGTCACTTTTGTTGCCCCAAACCCTCCCCTTTCCTCATTTTGTGCCCGTTTTCCATCCATGAGGAGGACAGGTGACATTTGTTGAGATTTGGTGACATTTGGTGACTTTTGGTGCCCCAAACCTGCCCCATTTCCTCATTTTGTGCCCATTTTCCCTCAGTGAGGAGGACAGGTGACATTTGGTCATTTTTGGTGACATTTGGTGAATTTTGGTGCCATTTGGTCAATTTTGGTCACTTTTGGTGCCCCAAACTCTCCCTCTTTCCTCATTTTCTGCCCATTTTCCCTCAGTGGAGTGCAGGGGGGAGCAGATTTGACATTTGGTCACTTTTGGTCACTTTTGGTGCCCCAAACCCTTTTCCTTTCCTCATTTTGTGCCCGTTTTCTCTCAGTGAGGTGGCAATGAGGAGCACAGGTGACATTTGGTCACTTTTGGTGCCATTTGATCAATTTTGGTCACTTTTGATGCCCCAACCCCTTTTCCTTTCCTCATTTTGTGCCCATTTTCCCTCACTGGAATGTAGTGGAGGATTGATGACATTTCGTGAGTTTTGGTGCCCCCAAACCAAAACTCATTTTCCTTTGCTCATTTTGTGCCCATTTTCCCTCAGTGGAGTGGAGCACAGGTGACATTTGGTGACTTTTGGTGACACTTGCTGAATTTTGGTGACATTTGGTCACTTTTAGTGCCCCAAGCTCTCCCCTCTTCCTCATTCTGTGCCCGTTTTCCCCCACTGGGGTGGCAATGAGGAGGACAGGTGACATTTGGTCACTTTTGGTGAATTCTGGTGCCCCAAAGCTGCCTCATTTCCTCATTTTCTACCCATTTTCCCTCAGTGGAATGGAGGGAGGAGGACAGGAGACATTTTGTGAGATTTGGTGACCCCAAAAGTTCCCCATTCCCTCAATTTGTGCCCATTTTCCCTCAGGGAGGAGAACAGGTGACATTTGGTCAGTTTTGGTGACATTGGGTCACTTTTGGTCACTTTTGTTGCCCTAAACCCTTTCCCTCTGCTCATTTTGTGCCCGTTTTCCCTCAGTGAGGAGCACAGGTGACATTTGGCGAGGTTTGGTACCATTTGTTGACTTTTGATGCCCCAAACTCTCCCTCCTTCCTCATTTCGTGCCCGTTTTCCCTCAGTGGAGTGCAGGGGGGAGCAGATTTGACATTTGGTCACTTTTGGTCAGTTTTGGTGCCCCAAACTCTCCCTCTTTCCTCATTTTGTGCCCGTTTTCCCTCAGTTGAGTGCACGGGGGAGGACAGGTGACATTTGTTGACTTTTGGTGACTTTTGGTCACTGTTGTTGCCCCAATCCTTTTCCTCTCCTCACTCTCTGCCGTGTTCCCGCAGGTCGTGCGGGCGGTCCCCGCCGTGCCGCCGCCGCCGCGCGTTGGCGCGTGCCCGGCGCGGGATGGAGCCGAGCGCGCCGCCCTTCCCCGGGACGGGGGCCGAGCCCTCCCGGCGCCCCCCGAGCCCGGGTTCCCCCTGCCGGACCCCAAAGCCGGCGCCCGCCCGGAGCAGGGCGCCTTCCGCAGCACCACCGAGGAGCAGCCGGCCCCCGCGGGGCCCCAGCGCGGCGAGGAGCCCTCGGAGCTCTTCTCCTCCTCATCCCCATCCCCATCCTCCTCATCCCCATCCTCCTCATCCTCATCCTCATCCTCATCCTCGCTGGCCTGGCACCAGCCCGGCGTGGCCCTGGAAGCGCACGACGAGGCCGGTGAGTGCCGCCGTTCGGGGGTGGGGGTTTGGGGGTGGCGCCGGCACCGGGGGGGTTTGGGGGGGTTGGTGCTCTTGGGGGTGGGGGTGGTTGGGTTGGTGATGTTGGTTCTCTTGGTGTTGGTTGTGTTGGTGGTGATGTTGTTTGTCTTGGTGTTGATTCTCTTGGTAATGATCATGCCTCTCTTGCTGGTGATGTTGGTTGTGTTGGAGATGTTGGTTGTGTTGGGGTGATATTGATTGTGTTGGTGGTGGTGTTGGTTGTGTTGGTGGTGATGGCTGTGTTGGTGCTAATGTTGGTTCTCTTGGTGATGGTTCTCTTGGTGATGATGATGATGTTGGCTGTGTTGGAGATGGTGTTGGTTGTGTTGATGGTGTTGGTTGTGTTGATGGTGTTGGTTGTGTTGATGTTGGTTGTCTTGGTGATGATGTTGATTGTGTTGGTGATGAATGTTGGTTGTCTTGGTGTTGGTTCTCTTGGGGATGACGTTGACTCTGTCTTGGTGTTGGTTGTGTTGATGGTGTTGATGGTGTTGGTTGTCTTGGTGTTGGTTCTCTCGGGGATGATCTTGGCTCTCTTGGTAGTGGTGTTGGTTGTGATGGTGGTGGTGTTGGTTGTGTTGGTGATGTTGGTTGTGTTGGTGGTGTTGGTTGTGTTGGTGATGTTGGTTCTCTTGGTGATGGTTGTGTTGGGATGATGGTGGTTCTCTTGGTGATGTTGATTGAGTTGGTGGTGTTGGTTGTGTTGGAGGTGATGTTGGTTTTCTCTTGGTGTTGGTTCTTCTGGCATTGGCTCTCTTGGTGATGGTGTTGGCTCTCTTGGTGATGGCGTTGGCTCTCTTGGTGATGGTGTTGGTTTTCTTGGCGTTGGTTGCCTTGGTGATGATGATGATGAAGATGATGTTGCTTGCCTTGGTGATGATGTTGCTTGCCTTGGTGATGGTGTTGGTTGTTTCGGTGATGATGTTGGTGATCACCTCCAGGTGCCTCCAAGGCCCTGATTTAATTGGGAACCATCCCAGAGGGTTTGAGGTTTATTTGGGGGCCCTGATTTAATTTGGAACCATCCCAGTGAACTTTGGGGTTTATTTGGGGTGAAATGGTGTCGTTCTGATGGTCGGGCTCCTCCCATGAGACTTTCCAGCCTTTGGGCCCAATTTTGGGATCAGCAGAGCCCTCCAGGTGCCTCCAAGGCTCTGATTTAATTGGGAACCACCCCAGAGAGTTTTGAGGTTTTTTTGGGGTTTATTTGGGGTGCAATGGTGTCGTTCTTGTGCGGTGATTCCTCCCACGGGTTTCCCCAGTCCCACAACTCAAACCTTGGCTGCATTTTGGGATCAGCAGAGCCCTCCAGGTGCCCTGAAACCCTTCAGGGTTCCATCCTGAGGGATCTTTGCCAAATTTTGCAGTTTTTTATGGTTCCTTGAACTCAATCCAGGAAAAAATGCGAGAGCAGCACCCAAGGACCCCAAACCCATCCCAAACTTCCTGGGAAAACCCCAAAACATTTGGGGAAAGCCCCAAAAGATTTCCTGGGGGAGCCCTCAAGATCAGGGCTGGTTTCCAGCTCTGGCCCCATTCCCAGGAATTTCCCCTGATTAGGGGCAGAGCCAGGAAAAAAATAATGGGATTGGCTGGGAATGGGAACGGCCCCAAACTGGGACGGGAACTGCCCCAAACTGGGATGGGAACGGCCCCAAACTGGGACGGGAACGGCCCCAAACTGGGATGGAACTGCCCCAAACTGGGACGGGAACGGCCCCAAACTGGGATGGAACTGCCCCAAACTGGGATGGAACTGCCCCAAACCGGGATGGAACTGCCCCAATCTGGGACGGGAACTGCCCCAAACTGGGATGGAACTGCCCCAATCTGGGACGGGAACGGCCCCAAACTGGGATGGAACGGCCCCAAACCGGGATGGAACTGCCCCAAACTGGGATGGAACGGCCCCAAACTGGGATGGAACTGCCCCAAACTGGGACGGGAACTGCCCCAAACTGGGATGGAACTGCCCCAAACTGGGATGGAACTGCCCCAAACCGGGATGGAACTGCCCCAATCTGGGACGGGAACTGCCCCAAACTGGGATGGAACTGCCCCAAACTGGGATGGAACGGCCCCAAACCGGGATGGAACTGCAAAAAAAAAACAAAACCCTAGAAATCCAAAAAAACCCAAAAAAGTTCCTGGGAAATCCCATAAAAACCCCGGAAATCCCAAAAAATCCCCCTCCAAAAAATCCCTGGGAAATCCCAAGAACTCCTCGAGAATTCCCAAAAACAAAAGCCCAAGTTTCTAGAATTTCTGAAAAAAAAAACCCAAAAACCAAAAAAAAAACAACCCAACAAAAAATCCATGGGAATTCCCAAAAATTCATCAGGAAATTCTGAAAACTCCTCAGGAATTCCCAAAGAAAACCCCAAAAAATCCCTGGGAATTTCCAAAGAAAACCCCCAAATTCCCGGGAATTCCCAAAATAATCCTGGGAATTCCCAGATGATTCCCCCAAAACCCCCCCAGGAATTCTCAAAAACTCCCCCAAGAATTCCCATAAAAAACCCCGAATAATCCTGGGAAATCCCCAAAAAAAAACCCCCAAAAAATCCCCCCAAAATCCCGGGAATTCCCAAAAAAGCCCCTAAAATCCTTGGAAATTTAAAAAAAATCCTTGGGAATTCACAGGAAAAAAAAACAAACAAAATAAAAACAACCAAAAAAGCCCCAGAAATTCTCCAAAAATTCAGAGAATTCCCCAAAAAAAAGCCCAAAAATCCAGGGAATTCTGAAAAAAAAAAAAAAAACCCAAGAATTCCCAAAAATTAGCCCAAAAAATTCCCTTGGCATTCCCAAAAAAGCCCCCCAAAAAGTCTCTGAGAATTCCCAAAAATCTCCCAAGGAAAAAAAAACCAAAAAACCCCAGGGAATTCCAGAAAATCCAAAGGAATTCCCAAAAATCCCCCTGCAAATCCCCCAAATCATCCCAAGAAATCCCCGGTAACTCACACAAATCCTCTGGGAAATCCCAAAAAAACCCCAAAACTCCCCAAGAATTCTTCAAAAATCCTTGGCAATTCTGAAAAAAACCCTGGGAATTCCTAAAAAAACCCCTTGGAATTCTCACAAAACCCCCAAAAAACTCCAGGAATTCTCATAAAAATCACCAGGAATTCCGAAAAAAAAAAAAAACACGAAAAGCGCCTGGGAATTCCCAAAAACTCCTGAAATTCCCAAAAATTAGCCCCAAAAATTCCCTGCAATTCCCTAAAAAACCCCAACAATCTCCTGTAAAACCCCCAAAATTCCCCAGAATTCCCAAAAAACACCCTAAAAAAAAATCCCTGGATATTCCTTAAAAAACCCCAAAAAGTAACTGGGAAGTCCCAGATAACCCAATGGAATTCCTTTACCCCCCAAAGAATCCCTGGGAAATCCTAAAAATCCCTGAGAATTCCCAAAAATATTTCCAAGAATTCCGAAAAAATCCCAAGAATCGTCAAAAAAAAAAAAAAAAAAAAAAAAAAACCAAAAAAACCAAAAACCCCTGGGAATTCCCAAAAAGACCCACAAACAATTCCCAATAATCCCCCAAAAAACCCCAAGAATTTTCAGGAACTCCTGGGAATTCCCAAAGAAAACAGCAAAAAAATCCTTGGGAATTCCCAAAATATGCCCTGGGAGTTCCCAAAAATTCCCAGGGAACTCCTAAAAAAAAAGCCCCAGGAAGTCCCAAAAGAATGCTGGCAATTCCCAAAAAACAAAAAAAAACCAAAACAAAAAAACCAACAAAAATCCCTGGTAATTAAAAAAATAATGCAGTAAATTCCCCAAAAATTGCCTAAAAATTTTCAAAACATCGCCCGACAATCCCCAGAGATACCCAAAAGACCCAGAATTCCCAAAGAATCCCTGGGAATTCCCAAAAAAATCCTTTGAATCCTCACAAAAAAAAAACCCAAAAAGCCCCGGAGAATTCCCAAAAAAATACCTGGAAATTCCCAGAAAAACCCCAAAAAGTCACCAGGAATTCCCAAAAAACCCCTGGGAAATCCCCAAAAAATCCTGGGGAATTCCCAAACCAACCCCAAAAACTCCCCCAGGAATTCCCATAAAAACCCCCAAAAATCCTTGGAAATCCCCCAAAAAACCCTAAAAAATCCTGGGAATTTAAAAAAATCCCAAAAAATACCCCAAAAATCCACAGAAAATTCCCCCCCAGAAAAACCCCCCAAGAAATCCCAAAAAAATTTTGGGAATTAAGATAAAAAATCCCTGGAATTCCCAAAAAAAAAAAAAAAACCAAAGTAAAAAACCACCAAAAATGCCTGAGAATTCCCAAACAATCCTCAACAATTCCTAAAAACTGCCTGGAGAATTCCCAAGAAAAACCCAAAAATCCCTGGGAATTCCCAAAAATTCCCAAAAAGACCCCTAGGAATTTCCAAAGGGAAAAAAACCCCAAAAAATCCCTGAGAATTCCCAAGAAAATTCCCAAAAAACCCCCCAAAACCCCTAGGAATTCCCAAAGGGAAAAAAACCCCCAAAAATCCCTGGGAATTCCCAAAAATTCCAGGAATTTTCAAAATTCCCCAGGAAATCCCAAAAAACAGCCCCAAAAATCCCTGGGAAAATCCCAAAAAAACCCAAAAATCCCTCTGGAAATCTCAAAAAATCCCCAGGAATTCCTAAGAAATCCTGGAAATTCCCCAAAAAATCTTCAGGAAATTAAAAAAACATTTAAAAATTCCTCTGGAATTCCCAGAAAACCCCTGAGAATTCCCCAAAAGACCCCAAAATCCTTGGGAATTCAAAAAACGCTATTCCCAAAAATTCTTCTAAAATTCCCAAAAGCCCCCAAAAAACTCTCAGGAATTTTCAAAAAAAATGTCTGGGAATTCCCCAGAAAATCCAGGAAATTCCAAAAAACCCCAAGAATTCCCAAAAAACCTCCAAGAATTCCCAGAAATCCCCAGGATTATCCCAGAAATCGAATTTTTCCCGTTTTTCCCTCTTTTCCCAGGATTTCTCCCCTCTCCTCAGGCTCTCACCGTCCGGCTCCCGGTGACTTTGGCAATTTTATTCCCAACTTTATTCCCAACTTTATTCCCAATTTTATTCCCAGTTTTATTCCCAGTTTTATTCCCAATTTTTACTTTTTTTCCCCATGTTTTCATTCCACTTCTCCCAATTTTCCGCATTTCATTCCCATTTTTTCCCCTTTAATCCGTATTTTTCCCATTGTTTTTGTTCCAAATTTTCCCATTTTTATGCCATTTTTATTCCCTGTTTCCCCTCTATTTCCATCCCCATTTTGCCTGTTTTATCCCATTTTTATCCCATTTTTATTCCCAATTTTCCAGGCAGTTTCCTGCCAGCCCTGGGAGGTGTTTCCCATTGTTTTCATTGCCATTTTTCCCATTTTTATTGCTTTTTTTTCTTGGTGTTTTTATTCCAAATTTTCCCATTTCTATTCCCATTTTTATTCCCATTTTTATTCCCATTGCTCCCAGTGTTTTCATTCCCTTTTTTCCCAGTTTTCCTGTTTTTGTTCTCATTTCTATTCCCAATTTCATTCCCATTTTCATTTCCAATTTTTCCTCATGTTTTAATTCCGAGTTTCTCAATTTTATTCCCATTTTCGTTCTCAATTTTTCCCATTTTTATTCCCGATTTTCCCAATTTCATTCCCATTTTTTGAGATTCCCCAGGATTTTTTGGGATTTCCCAGGGTTTTTTTGGGAATTCCTGGGAATTATTTTGGATTTGTTTTCATTCCCATTTTTCCCAATTTTCCCAATTTCACTCCCGTTTTTATTCCCTATTTTCCCCTGTATTTTCATTCCCATTTTTCCTGTTTTATCCCATTTTTATGCCCATTTTTTTTTCCCTATTTTCTGATTTCATTCCCATTCTTATTCCCAATTTCTCCAATTTTATTCCTCTTTTATTCCCATTGTTTCCCAGTGTTTTCATTCCCGTTTTTCCCAATTTTCCCATTTTTATTGCCATTTTAATTCCAAATTTTCCCAATTTTATTCCCATTCTTATTCCTGATTTCTCCAATTTTATTCCTCATTTATTCTCATAAATTTGAAGCTCCCCCCCTCAAAAACCCCATTTAAAGCCCTAAAAATCTGAATTTTCACCCCAAAATTCGGAGTTTCGCGACACGATGGAACCACGGGACCCCTCCCCAAATTGTGGGACCCCTCCCCAAAATAACAAAAATTTAAAATTAATTAAAATTAAAAATTTTAGGCTCCCCCCCACCAAAAAACCCCGTTCACAGCAGCAGGATCGCCCTAAAAATTTCAATTCTCACCCCCAAAAATTCGGAATTTTGCGACATGATGGAATCACGGGGCCCCTCCCCAAATTGTGGAACCCCTCCCCAAAATAACAAAAATTTAAATTCGAAATTTTGTTGCCCCCCAACAAAAAAAAAGCCTCTCGGAGCCCTAAAACTCTGGATTTTCACCCCAAAATTCGGAGTTTTGCAGGCTTATGGAACCGCGGGACCCCTCCCCCCAAAGAAATTAAAAATTAATTAAAATTTCAGGCACCCCCCCCTCAAAAAAACCCCGTTTAGAGCCCTAAAAATCGGAATTTTCACCCCAGAATTTCGGGGTTTCGCAGGACGATGGAACCGCGGGACCCCTCCCCAATTTGTGGGACCCCCCCCGGGTTTGGGGACCCCCGGCCCCGGCCCCGGTGCCCGCTGGGCCGATGGCAGTGCTTTGGTCAGACTGGCTCCGTTCAGCTGCAACAGGGGCGGGGCTCCCAGAGACCCCTCCCCAAATGGAGACCCCTCCCCAAATGGAGACACCCCCCAGTGCACAGAGACCCCTCCCCAGTGCACAGAGACCCCTCCCCAAAATGGAGACACCCCCCCAGTGCACAGAGACCCCTCCCCAAATGGAGACCCCTCCCCAAAATGGAGACACCCCCCCAGTGCACAGAGACCCCTCCCCAAATGGAGACACCCCCCAGTGCACAGAGACCCCTCCCCAGTGCACAGAGACCCCTCCCCAGAATTAAGGGTTTTGTGGGGGCATTTTGGAGTTTTATTTTTGGGGGGGATTTTGGGAGGAATTTTGAGTTTTGGGTTTTTTTGGGGGGGATCCAGGGTTTTTTGGGGGAAAAATTTTGAGGTTTGGGGGGGGGGGTCCGGGGTTTTTTTTTGGCGGGAAATTTGGAAGTTTTTGGGGGGGGGGGGGAGGAATTCGGATTTTTTGGGGATTTTTTGGGGTTGTTTCGCTGTTTTTTCCCTCTTCCCCCTTTCCCTGTCCCGACCCAGCCCCGGGTGAGTCACGGGAGGATTTTGGGGGGGTCCGGGGTTTTTGGGGGGAATTTTTGCGATTTTTGGGGTTTTTTTGGCGGGATTTGGGATTTCTTTGGGCGGGAATTTGGGGTTTTTTGAGGTTTTTCGGGGTTGTTTCTCTGTTTTTCCCTTTCCCGGGTGAGTCACGGGAGGATTTTGGGGGCGAATTTGGGGGTTTTTGGGGGGAATTTTGAGTTTTTGGGGGGAAATTTGGGGGATTTTGGAGTTCTGGGTGGGATTTTGGGGGGCTTTGGGGTGGAGTTTTGGGTGGGATTTGGGAAATTTTGGGGGTTTTTGGGGGGTTTTTTGGGTGGAGTTTTGGAGTTTTGGGTTGGATTTTGAGTGGGAATTTTGGGGGTTTGGGTGGGATTTTGGGGGTTTGGGTGGGATTTTGGGAGGTTTTGGGGGTTTTGGGTGGGATTTTGTGTTGGATTTTGGTTTTTTTGGGAGGTTTTGGGTGAGATTTTGGGAATTTTTGGGGTTTTTGGGGAGTTTTGGGTGGGGTTTTGGGGAGTTTTTGAGGTTTTTTTGGGAGTTTTTTGGGTGGGATTTTTGGAGGTTTGGGATTTTGGGGCAGATTTGAGGTGATTTTGGGGCAAGAGTTTGAGATTTGGGGGGTTTGGAGTGGAGTTTTGGGCGGGATTTGGGAATTTCTGGGTTTTTTGGGGGGTTCTGGGTGGGATTCTGGGGGGTTTCGGTGGAGTTTTGTGATTTTGGGGTGGGGTTTTGGGAGGTTTTTGGGTTTGGGGTTTTGAGAAATTTTGGGGTTTGGGGTTTTGGGAGATGTTGGGGGTTTTGGGGTTTAGGGATTTGGGGATTTTTGGGGTTTTGGGTGGGATTTGGGGCGTTTTGGGTGGGATTTTGGGAGGTTTTGGGTGGGATTTTTTGGGATTTTTGGGAGGTTTTGGGGTTCTGGGTGAAGGATTTTGGGGTTTGGGGGTTTTGGACGGGATTTTGAGGGGTTTTGGGTGAAAGATTTTGGGGTTTCGGGTGGGATTTTTTTGGGGTTATGGGAGGTTTTGGGTGGGATTTGGGAGTTTTTTGGATTTTGGGTGGAGTTTTGGGAATTTTGGGTGGGATTTTGGGAGTTTGGGGTGGGATTTTTTGGGGTTTGGGGTGGGATTTTGGGACTTTTCAGCGGGATTTTGGGCTTTGGGGTGGGTTTTTGGGAAGGTTTTGGGAGGAATTTTGGGAGATTTTGGGCTTTGGGGTGGGATTTTGGAACTTGTGGGGTTTGGGATTTTTTTGGGGTTTGGGGTGAGATTTTGAGATTCTTTGGGAGATTTTGGGTGAAAGACTTTTGGAGGTTTTTGGGTTTTGGGTGGGATTTTTGTAGTTTTGGGGTTTGGGGTGGGAGTTTTGGGGTTTTGGGTGTGATTTTAGGAGGTTTTGGGGATTTGGGTGGGATCTTTTGGGGTTTGGGGTGGGATTTTGGCAAGTTTTGGGGTTTTGGGAATTTTTTGGTTTTGGTGGGATCTTTTGTGGTTTGGTTTGGGATTTTGGGGATTTTGTTTGGGATTTTGGCAGTTTTTGTGGGGGATTTTGGGTGTTTCTTGGATTTTTTCAGGATTTTCTCAGTTTTAGGATTTTGGGGCAGGATCTTGGAATTTTTGGGATTTTTTTATCAGGGTTTTCTCAGTTTTGGGGATTTTGGGGCAGGATTTTGGCAGTTTTGGGATTTCAGGCAGGATTTTGGGGCAGGATTTTGGGGTTTTTTGGGATTCTTTCAGGATTTTCTCAGTTTTTGGGATTTCGGGCAGGATTTTGGCAGTTTCTGGGGGTTTGGGTGGTATGTTGGGATTTTTTGGGAGGGTTTTTTTCAGTTTTTTCTCATTTTTTGGGGTTCTGGGTGGGATTTTGGGATTTCAGGCAGGATTTTGAGATTTTTTGGGGATTTTTTCAGGATTTTGTCAGTTCTGGGGGTTTGAGCAGGATTTTGTCTGTTTTGGAGCAGGATTTTGTGGGGTTTTTGTGATTTTTTTCAGTTTTTTCCCATTTTTTGTCAGTTTTTGGGGTGGAATTTTGGGGCAATTTTCCCTTTTTTGGGGTGGGATTTTCTCAGTTTTTGGGTTTTTTGGGTGGAATTTTCCCATTTTTGGGGTGGGATTTTCTCAGTTTTTGGGGTGGGATTTTCTCATTTTTGGGGTTAGATTTTGTCAGTTTTTGGGGATTTGGGGGGGATTTTCTCATTCTTGGGATGGGATTTTGTCTGGGGTTTTTTTGGGGTGGGATTTTGTCAGTTTTTGGGTGGTTTTGGGGTGGGATTTTCTCGTTTTTGGGGTTTTTTTGGGGGGTTTTCCCCATTTTTGGGGTGGGATTTTCTCAGTTTTTGGGGTGTTTTTGGGGTGCTTTTCCCATTTTTGGGTGTCCCCCAGGTGCTGATCGGGGCCGAGCCCGAGGCCGGGCTGGAGAAGCTGCTGCAGGTGACGATTCCCGGGCACCTGGAGAAACACCTGAGGGACACGGACAGCAGCCAGGAGCGGGAGGGGACGGGGACGGGGACAGACAGGTGACACCGAGATGGCGCCGAAATGGCACCAGGGGACACCAAATGGCATCGGGGGACACCGAAATGGCACCGAAATGGCACCGGGGGACACCAAATGGCATCAGGGGACACTGAAATGGCACCGAAATGGCACCAGGGGACACCAAATGGCGCCAAAATGGCACCGAGATGGACAGGTGACACCAGAATGGTGCCAAAATTGCACCAGGTGACACCAAAATGGCGCCAAAATGGCACCGGGGGACACGAGGATGGCCCAGGACATGGCCAGGTGGCACCAAAATGGCACCAGGGGACACTGGGATGGACAAGTGACACCAAAATGGCATCAAAATGACACCAGGGGACACCAAAATGGCACCAAGATGGACAGGTGAGACCGGGATGGCACCAGGTGGCACGAGGACACGGCCAGGTGATACCAGGGTGGAACCAGGTGGCACTAGGTGACACCAGAGTGGCACCAAAATGGCACCAGGTGACACCAGGATGGCACCAGGATGGCACCGGGGGACACCGGGACGCCACCAGGGGACACCAAAATGGCGCTGATGCCAAATTTTGCTCTAAACAGGCAGGGTGACTGCCTAATCAGACTCAGCTTAAGTCAATTAAGCAGGAGGTATTTTTATTAGCGACGCGTCGGAGAAATCACAAAATGGATTTCTGAGTTCTCATAGCAAAGCAAGTCTTATATACAATTTTGGGTATAGGATTACATCAGATCAGATACATAATCATGCATATTCATATGGGGCGTGGTGTAGGCGGAGCGTGGGCGGAGCGTAGGTGGAGACATCTCTTTTGGGGAATTTTCAGGTGGTCGTTCTTGTTGCCTTCATCATAGACGGGGTCTTTCTGATGAGTCTTCTTCTTTAAACTTTTGAACTCTTTTCCTAATTTGGTCAATTCCCGGTGTATTTGGCTTGGATCCCGTGGCTTGGCAAAACCCATAGGGTCGTTTTGACATTGCTGGCTCTAAACTTGCTCAGCTTATTAGTTTCTCTTATACTTATTTCTTCTCTTGTTATGATGCTCTACCTTTTATCTAATTTATTGCTCTGTTTTCCTGGTGCTGTGCTTTCTCCGTGTGTTCTAGTGCCAGGCCCTTCTTTACATGCTTCTTATTCTATGTTTTAACTCATTACTTCTGGAAGGCTATCTGCTTTAGGGCTTCATTTCCCCCCTTTTTCTAGTAACTTACGAATTCTTTCGTCAGGTTCTGGTCTCACAGGACGCTGATAGGCTTGTACTATTGCTTAAATCATTTGGGTCTTCTTCATTATGCCCCTTAATTTCTACCACAAACAGATGTTTGTAAGAGTTAGTAATAACAAAGCTACAATTACTACTAGCATTGGGTGCACCAGGTAATGGAAGACTTGTGTAGCTGTTGGGGAGTATCTTGTAAGGATGTCTCACTAGTGATGCTGGCCTACTTGTTCTACTTCGGTCAGGACATTCTTTATCTTTTCTGAATTGTGTTCTATCTGCCATACTATTCGTTTAGTTGTTTGATTTACTTTTTGCACCAATTTCTTTACTTCAGGGTGTGCAAACATTGCTTTGAGGATTTTGACGTCTATTTCTATTTGTAATTTCGGTATCTCTTGATATAGGTCGAAATTTGTGTTAATTAGCTGTTGGGTAGTTATTGGGACAGTGTAATGAAAATCACAACTTATGATCTTGGTAAAGTTGCATACACAAAAGTTAGTATTGTTAGTCTCTTCTAGGCAATTATCTATAGTGACGTTGTCACAAGCTGTCCTTACGCAAGCACACCCATTTCCTATATAGTAAACTTGTGATTGTGTTTTATCATGCGGAAGCATTTCTAAGGTACATACACTATTTTCAGCATCTAAGCATAAATCTTCGGCTTCTACCACAGCATTTTCGCAAACATAGCCTAATTGTCTTCTAGGGATACATGCTTCTGTGCTAACTGATTGCCACCTATTTTTGGTGTAATCATAACTGGCCCAGACGTTATGGTTTATTGGCCTAACAACGACTTTTTGGTGTATTGTCTTTAGAGTGAGGATGGGAAAGATAGCTCTTTCTTCTGCCGCACTAATGGTGAGGACATAGGCTTCAATGTGTTCTTGTTGAGGCTCATAGGTGAAGTTCACTAGTTGCCACCAAGCCTGATGGTCTCTCTCAAATTGTGTAGTGTGATTGTCTTTTAATATTGTTTCTTTTATTTCTTGAGGTAATATACTTGACGTTCTTTCTCTCATTATTCTTGCCGCTACTGATTGTACCCATTGTTGCGTCTGAGAGCATTGGATAGCGAGTGCAACGTCTCTGCTGAGTTCTCCTGTGTAGTCAGTGAGCTTTACAAAATTTTCTGCAGTATGGTTTGCTACTATGGCTAGTAATTTCACTACTAGCGATTGTGTTTCAGCTAATGTAAGCATGGATGTACTGAGAGGCACTTTAAGTTTTCTTAAGCTCGATGTGACGGTACTTAATTTGTTTACTAATACTTCTTGATCTATTGTGTTTACTATGCTAAATCTGGTGCCAATCTACCTACTTAGATCTTTTTTGTTTTTCTGTGATGAGACCTTGTCGCTAGCCATGCATTCTATCTTTTAAGGCTTTGCTGTATAAATGGTCGACAATCTTTTTGCAAATAAGTAATATCGGTGTGAATGTTCATTTGCACCTTTTTCAGGGAATAAGTGGGGTCCAACAATAATTTTAGTTCGTTAGATTTTCTTATCACCTGAGGCCCTATAAAGGTTAGGTTGTGTACTGCTTTACACTCTACTGGTAGGGTGGTTTTTTGAGGCAAGTCTAGATCTGGATACAATGGGATCACATCTTCTGGTAATTGTATCTTATATTCGGCAGCACGCCCGAAAACACGCCCGAGGGAGCTAAAACTTTGTCCTAGTGTTTTTAACTCTCTTTCACATGTGAACGTCATTGACTGATCTAATCTAAATACCATCTCACACAGTGCTTCTCTTCTCTCAGGACTACTAGATGCTCTATAAATCACCGAGTTTCGGGGTTGTGATCTAGGTGGATCTTCTCTGAAGTCGCTCTACTGACATGAAATTGGGCTCTTTTGTTGAGTCTAGGCAATGGGTTTGCCCATTTTCACTAGACTAAAGGTAATTAGGTTTTGTTTAGAGGCTGGCATCGAGGGTTGAATTGTTAATACCAGCCGCCTTGTTTTTCTTCTTCTTTCTCTTGTTGGGTCAAGCTCTCGACACTCAATTTGGATTTGGTCTCCCTTGTATGCTATCATGGAGGGCTGATGCCATACTTTACTTGCATATGGCTGATTGTTACGTAAGGCATAAACTTCGAAGTAGGGTCTGCTCATTCTTAATTCTGGGTGGATACACTGATGTGCATGAGACCATGGGTCTATTGGGGAAGAGTCTTGGGGAAGAGCTATACTTATCGAGAGTCTAATGATCAGAGTTGTAAAGGTTTGGGGTGGAGTCGGGGTCATAATGTCTGGCTGTCAATTTTGTTTCTTTTGGCGTTCTCGTTGCTTGATGTGAATTTGTTCTACTCGTAAAATAGCCTTTTCTAGTTCAGTGTCTAAATCTCTTTGTTTTTTAAAGGGTCTAATTTGGTCACTTGTTAGTGGATGTCGTGGGACAGAAGAATAGCAACGGGTCGATAAAACTTTAGAACGACTAAGTTTCAAACAATATTGTAACCAGCGGTGTATTTTCTAATGGCACTACTCTAATACAATTTGTTCGGGAGCTTCAAACAATTCTTTAGCTTCTAAAATGGGTCTGTTGGCGAATTTTTCTAAGGTCAAATAGTCGTCATTTTCTCTTGCTTCTTTGCAGCTACACTCATAACATTGGAGGTCCAGTAAACAACTTTGTACGTTCTAAAATTTTCTATCGCAACTTCTACAAAGAAACTCAATTAGTCCCACACAATTTCTTTCTCTACATCTAAAACACGGCCGATCGTGAATAGGGCCCTGTGGGTCAGGTCCTTGTTGACTGTACGTTTCGACCCACCCTATCTACTGTATTGGCGTGCTACGCAATGCAGCTCTAGCTTCGGCATTAAATTCTGCTATGAGAGATAAAGGTTTTGGCAAAGTCAATGTTAGTTTATGTTGGATTCTCACGTGATCCTGCGGAGACAGCTGACTCAGAAGTCTGTACATCTAGGGCAGGTTTAATCTCTTCTTGTTGGTTTTCCGGAGCTCTCTTGACTCGTGAATAGTGGATCTACGTAGGTCGTTCCTTGATCCGAACTGCGGTGAAGGTAGTCAGCAGCACTTGGAAAGGTCTCTCCCACTTTTCTTGTAGGGGTTTTCTTGAAAGATTCTTAACATACACTCAATCTCTGGGGTTAAACGGATGCAATTTGTAATCTGGTTGCTTAGGTTGGTGCTCTATCATCACAGCAGCATTCTTATCAAACTGTTTCTTCACTGTAATTACATAATCGTAAATGTATTGATTACTAATCTGGTCTATGACATCCTCATTTACAGCTTGCATAGCATAAGGTCTACCATATAGAATTTCAAAAGGACTTAACTTTTCTTTCGATCTTGGCTTGACTCTCAATCTCAGCAGAGCAATAGGCAAAGCTTGATACCACTGCAAATTAGTCTCTTGGCATATTTTAGCAATTTGCTGTTTGATAAGATGATTCATCTTTTCTACTTGCCCACTGGCCTGTGGACGGTAGGGCGTGTGCAATTGCCAATTGATTTGTAATGCTTTGCTTATTGCTTTCACTACTTTTGCACAGAAATGTGTACCTCTATCTGAAGAAATGCTCTTCGGTACCCCAAACCGTGGAATAATTTCATTCAATAGTACTCTAGTTACTTCTCTTTCCTTATTTGTCCTACAGGGGAATGCTTCAGGCCACCCAGAAAATGTGTCAGTTAATACTAACAGGTACTGAAACCCCCCTTTTCTTGGGAGTTTAGAAAAATCAATTTGCCATATCTCACTTGGGAATTTACCTCGGTTTATAGCTCCTAGGTGTACTTTGGTTCCTGTGTTTGGGTTGTTCTTCAGACACCGTTCACACTGGGACGTAACGTGTTTTATAGTAGTAAATAATTTTGGTCCTGCTATTCTGGTCTGCAAATATTGGTAAAGCGAATCTAGGCCCCAATGGGCCTTCTCATGTTCTGCCTTCACAAACTGCCACATCACGTTTCTTGGTATCACTAACTGTCCTGTTTCTAATCGACTTCAACTATTTTCTAGTATTTTGCCCTTATTCTTTTGAATCTACTTATGATCTGATTCTTGGTAATTTGGCTGGATATTAATATCTAGCTCCCCTGGTATTAGGGCTGCTATTTCTGCTTCTTTATTTCTTATGGCCACTAATTTAGTTTCTGTATCTGCCTTCTTGTTCTCTATTTCTGGAATAGTATTGCCTTTCAAATGCTCCTTGCAATGCATTATGGCCACCTGTGTTGGGAGTTGGACTGCCTCTAGCAGTCGCAGAACTTCTCTTGCATGTTTGACTGTTTTTCCTTGTGTAGTCAACAGTCTTCTTTTTTTCTAGATGGCTCTATGAGCATGTACGACAGAAAAGGCATATTTAGAGTCTGTCTATATATTAATTTGCATGTTCTCTGTTAATTCTAGGGCTCGGGTCAGGGCTATCAGCTCTGCTTTTTGAGATGAAGTCCCTGCAGGCAGGGGGTTTGACTCAATTACCCTCTCTGTAGTGGTGACTGCATAGCCAGCCATTCTTACTCTTTGCTTCACGAAGCTGCTGCCATCCGAAAACCAGTTGTCCGCGCCTTCGAACGGCTCTTCTTTGAGATCTGGGCGACTGGAGTAGACGGCTTCAATTGTTTCCAGGCAGTCATGTTCGATGGGTTCTGCTGGAGCTCTTCCTTCTAAGAATGAAGCTGGGTTCACAATATTAGTTACTTGAATGGTTACATCATCTGATTCAGCCAGGATGGCCTGGTACTTTAAAAATCTGGAAGGCGACAACTAATGGTTGCCTTTCTGTTCTAGCACAGCTGACACAGTGTGGGATACTAACACAGTCACCTTTTGGCTTAGCGTAAACTTCTTGGCTTCTTCTATGTTAATTATTACTGCGGCTACTGCCCTCAGACAGCCTGGCCATCCTTTACTTACTTCATCCAATCGCTTGGAGAAGTAGGCCACAGCTCTCTTGTGTGGTCTCAACTGCTGTGCCAGTACTCCTAGGGCCATCTCTTGCCGCTCATGGGAAAATAGCCAGAATGGTTTTGACACATCTGGGAGACTTAAGGCTGGTGCTCTCATCAGCTCTCGCTTCAGCCTCTTAAAGGCCCCTTCCGCCTCGGGAGTCCAAACTAGGACATTCTTGGTTTCTTTTAGCAAATCATACAATGGTTTAGCGAGTATCTCATACTGGTAGATCTATAGCTGACACCAACCTGTCATTTCCAGAAAGGCGCGCAGGTCTCTCACCGTCTCTGGTTTGGGCATCTGGCAGATGGCCTCTTTCTTGGCTGCTCCTAGGGATCGCTGTCCTCTGGAGATTTCGTATCTCAAGTACACCACTTCCTTTTGCACTAGTTGTGCTTTCTGTTGAGAGACTCGATATCTACTTAAACTTAGGAAATTCAACAAGGAAATAGTCCATTCAATGCATTCTTCCTCCGTCACTGTCGCTATTAGGAGGTCGTCTACGTACTGCAGGAGAGCGCCATCTCCCGGCGGCTCTTCCCATTGTTCTAATTCTTTGGCTAACTGATTCCCAAAGATCGTGGGCGAGTTAGACCAGCTTTGGGGCAACTGTGTCCAGGTAAGTTGGGTCTTTCTCCCCCTATCTACTGATTCTTACTCAAAGGCAAAAATCTTTTGACTCTCGGGGGCTAAGGGAAGGCAGAAGAATGCGTCTTTCAAATCTAATACGGTGAACTAGGCTAGGCTATCTTTTAGCCTAGTTAAAAGCGTATATGGATTAGCAACTACTGGGTGTAATGTCTTGGTTATTTCGTTTACTGCCCTCAGATCCTGAACGAGCCTATACGTTCCATTAGGTTTCTTTACTGGCAAGATCGGTGTATTAAAGTTTGATTCACATTCTACTAATAACTCTAGTTCTAAAAACTTTTTGATTATGGGCTCAATTCTCTTTCTGTCTTCTATCTTCAGAGGGTATTGTTTTCTTACCACTGGTCTTGCCCCGACTTTAAGTTCGACAACAATCGGTGTCGCTCGTTTTGATTTTCCAGGTATATCTGTAGCTCATACTAATGGATAAGTCTTGCTCAGGATTTGCTCGAAATTATGGTTCTCAGGTTTGGGTTCCACACAACTGATTGTTAGGCTTAGGGCTGTAATCAGTTGTTCATCGTTTACTTGAAATTCTAATTTGTCTTTGTTGAACTTTATTATGGCTCTCAGGTTTTCTAATAGGTCTCTTCCCAATAAGGGCTTTGGCGAATTTGGTAAATACAGGAACTGATGTATTCTCATTTGTTTCTCAATTTTGTATTTAATGGGTTTCAAAAAGTAAGCTTTTTCTGGTTGGCCTGTTGCTCTTACAACTTGTACAAATTCATCACTTTTAGGTACCAATTCTTGATTTAAAACCGAAAAAGTTGCTCTCGTATCAATTAAAAATTGCAATTCTTTTTTACTTTCTCCTAGCTCCATTTTAACTAGTGGGTCTGCTAGGGTACGGCCTACCGGTCTCCGTCATTCACTATCTTGATGTGTGGTGGTGGTAGTGGCCATAAATCTTTCCTTCAGTTGGGGACATTCTCGCCTCCAGTGCCCCATCTGTAGGCAGTGCGCACATTGATTTGGCCCTACCCTAGTGGGGTGGGGCTGGAGTCTCTCTCTCCTTCCTATTGGGTTGCCTCTACCCCTTCCTCGAGTTCCAGGTTCTGGGTAACTTGTCTTTTGAGTTGCCACTGCTACAGCCACCACTCGGGCTATCTTCTTGTCTTCCTTTTTCTTCTCTTCTGCTTCTCTATTATTATATACCTTCTATGCCTCATTTAGCAGTGTCTCTAGGTTTTTGTTTGCTGGGTGCTCAAGCTTTTGTAACTTCTTCCTGATGTCTGGGTTACTCTGTCCCATCATTAACCCTAGCAGGTGCTGTTTCCCTTCTTCTGTTGCCGGGTCTAGGGGTGTGTATTGTCTCATTGCTGCCCTGAGTCTGTCCAAGAACTCTGATGGGGTCTCATCTTTTCTCTGCCTGATGTTATATAGCACTGACTAGTTGATAGCTTTAGGGATTGCATTACGCAAGCCCATCGCTATCAGTTTCCTATACTGCACCAACCGTTGATAATGATCTGCGTTACCTGGGTCCCATTCTGGTTTACTGCTGGGAAAATTATCTTCTATTTTCCTCGGTAACACTTGAGCATGTTGTCTCTCTGTTTCTAACACAAGCTCCCTTTCTGTATCTGTCAGCTCTGACAGCATCACTTCTATATCTTCCCAATCAATATCTAAATTCTTCGCCATTAATTCAAATCTCTTTGTTACTCCCTCCGGATTTCTCCTAAAATTTTTTGCTTCATCTCTCCAATTGTTCAAATCACTTGTCGAGAACGGCACCTTTACTCTAGTCTTTTCCCCTACCATTGGCATAATTTGTCGGAGAGGAGCTATCGTATGGTTCTCCTCCTCTCTTTGCTTTGTTTCCCCCCGTGCCACAGATCTGGTATAATGCGAGTGACTGGTCTTTGCCCCGGGGTTCTCTTCCTGTGCCTCTATGTCCAGTTCTTCATTTTCACCTCCTATCTCTATTACACAGTCCGTCCGACTCCCGTCCTGGGTCTGTCGTCCCCCTAATATCTGTCGACTCTTATCCTGCCCCGGGCTACTACCCCTCTCATCCTCTGCTGCTTTCCCATCTCTTTTATCCTTTATCTGTATTATTATACTCAATCTCTGCGAGTTGTTCTCTGTCTCCTTTTCGCATGTCACATTACCACTCCCCTTATATTTTAATTCAGGGACGTCGCCCCCCCATGAATCGCTCTTGTCCCCAGCCTTTGGTGTGCTGGTTTCCATTCTGCAAACACCAGTCCTTGGTGTGTTAGTTTCTATTCTACAGTCACCTCCATTTCTGGATGTGTTACTATCTCCGTATGGACTAAGCTTGGGCGGGCTGCGTGTCTCCCCCCGGCTCTCTTCTCTCAATGGACTGCCTTCTTCCCTTTCGAGCTCCAGTCTGGGTGGGCTGTCAACATAGCTCCCCGACCCCTGTGGGCTACCTAGTTCTTGAGGGCTGCCCTTTCCCTCGCTAATCTCCGATTTTGATGGGCTACCCTCCTCCTAGCCGTTGTCTAGTTTCTGAGGACTGCATCTAGACTTAGATTTCCACCACTGCTCTAATTCTTTTAATGGGCTAGGATCCCCTTGTTCCTCTTTTGGTCCGGGAAGGGGTCCTTCTCGCTCTGGAGCGAATGGATGGTATTCTCACAAGCTTATTTCGCTCTCCTTTCTACTATCTCTCTTTGTTAACTTGAGACACTGCTGTCCAATACTGCATGCATCACAGCAACGGTCCTTTGACTTCGGACTTTTCTTATCTCTTTCTAAAGCCAATACTAGGGGGTCCTGAGGGGCTACATTAATTCTACATCCTTTTTGCCACTCAGGTTTATTCCTTAGGGTGAAAAACATGTCTGCGTATATTACTTCATCTTATTTATTGAGCCGTCGGAGGAAGAGCATAAGTTGTAAAATGGTATTATAGTTAGTTGTCCCCTCTGGTGGCCACTTTTCTCTGTCATCAAGACGGTACAGAGGCCACCATTGTGTGCAATACTTAAGAAGTGTTTTTTTACTTATGTTTCTCCCTGGAATCCCTCCCAGGTCTTTCCAGTGTTTTAAGATACATCTTAAAGGGGTTTTCATATTTATATCTTTAC